>NW_007726420.1:344037-380442 GCF_000696425.1 Galeopterus variegatus | reverse complement strand
AATTTTTTGGGGTTTTTTTTTTTTTTTTTTTTTTTTTTGGTACATGGCATTTACTGCACTCAGGAATCAGGGCCTCTATTCATAGCTGATGTTAAAGAGGGAAATTTTCAAAAATTTTTTATCAGCTCCCAAATTCCCATATCTTTTCCAGTTTCTTCACAAACTCTCTTTCCATCATTATGTCAACTTGCACATAAAATGGAAAGGGTATACAGTTCTTGGTACTTACCTGGTATGAAGTTTTTCTTTTCCAACTTCACTCTTAAAGGACAAAAATCAATTGTTTACTAATGTTAAGAAAATACGCAGTAAATTTATTTTTATTTAGAGTCAAAACAGTCATAAATTCAAATAACTACTTTTTTGGTAGATTGCATGCAACTTTTATGAAAATAATATAGACATAAGGTAAAATATCAATATCAGGATTTGTTTACAGACAAGCAATTTTCTGGGAATATCATAGGATATACTTTTACATCTTTTGCATCTTGGTGATAATACTCATTAATGGCAATGTTACAAAAATCTGAAACTTTTTTCTGAATCATCAAAGGAAGATTGTTCTGTATCATTTGAAAACTTAGTAATACATATATAGCTTATGTTGTAAATCTTAGGACTGTGGTTCTTAATTGAGGGTAATTTACCTGCTGCACAACACATCCTCAGAACATTTGGCAATGACTGGAGACATTTTTGGTTGTCACACTGAGGGGAAGTAGAGGAGTGCTGCTGGCATCTAGTGGGTAAAGACCAGGGATGCTGCTAAATATCCTACAGTGCACAGAGAGCCTCCCACAACAGAGACTTGTCTGACTTGAAATGTCATTTGTGCCAAGTTTGACAAATCCTGTCTTAGGAATAATGAATATGATGTGCTGTTGCTGCTGCTGCTGCTGCTGCTTTTGTTGCTGTTACTGCTACTGCTACTACTACTGTTTATTGAGCACATTATTTTATCAAACACTGTGCTAGATGTTTTACTTATTTTGAATCCTCACAGAAAACCCTGTGTGAAAGACATTGTCCCCATTTTACAGATAAGGAAACCGAGGCTCGATATAGTTAGGCTACTTGCCCAAGGTAACATGGCTACTAAGTGGTTGAATATGAGTTTAATTAGTCTTAATCAAAAGCCTTATGAGCTTCTTCCATTATGATGTACTGCTACTCCGGAAAATATTTGACTACTCCACACTCTATTCATTCTGTAGATAAAAATTACCTCTCCCTATTAGTGATGCCACTTCAGTTCTTGATCATATTAAGTTCAGAGGTAGCACTCTACCTACCAGTATCATCTGACAGTTCATCACTCCTTTCTCCTTGAAACACTGTCTTCATTTGTTTGTCGGTCTCCATACTCATCCCCTAGTTTTCTTCTTGTCTCACTGGCTATTCTTTCTTTGTCTCCTTTGCAGTTTTCCTCCTACCCCACCCTCTTAATTCTGGAATGCTCCAGGCACAGATTTCTTTCCTCTTCTGTTCTCTCCCTTGATGATCTAACCCAGGCTTGTGACTTCAAATATCATTTACATGCTTGCCACTTTCACATGTGTATGCCCAACCCAGACCTCACTTCATTTCTCTACTTGGATTTCTCCCCTCACACACACAGCTCTATTGAAGTATAATTGATACACAGTAACTGCACATATATATAATTTGATGAGTTTTGACATATGTCTAAACCCATGAAACCATCACAACCATCACCAAAATGAACCTATACAAAACTTCCTGTGCTTTTTTGTAATCTGTCCCTCCTCCTTGGCCTAGTCATTCACTGATCTTTCTGTCCCTGTAGATCTGTAGATTAGTTTGTGTTTTTCTAGAATTTTATATAAATGAAATCATACAGTGTGTACTGGGGGTTTTTTGTTTGTTTTTTTGGTCTGGCTTCTTTCACTCAACATAATTATTTTGAATTTCATTCATGTTGTATATCAGTAGTTCATTTTTTTTTATTGCTGAGTGGTATTCTGTTGTATGGGTATATAACAATTTTTTACTCTATTCTGTTGGTGGGCATCTGGGTTGTTTCCAGTTTTTGACTATTAAACTTTGATTAGGTCCATTTTATCAATTTTTTTCTTTTATAACTAAGGCTTTTTGTGTCCTATTTATGAAGTCCTTGTTATAATTTGGACTTTTTGTGTTCTATTTATGAATGCTATAAACATTCATGTACACTTCATTCATGGATATATTTTTTCATTTCTCTTGTACAGTGATATAGTAGGTAATATAGTGATTTAGTAAGTGTACGTTGATAAGAAACTGCCAAAACATTTTCAAAGCAGTTGTACCATTTTACATTCCTAGCAGTAGTGTGAGAGTTCCATTTCCTCAAACTTGGTATGAGCATTTGAAAAAAATTTTAGCTGTTCTATTATATGCGTAATGGTATCTCATTGTAGTTTTAATTTGTACTTCCCTAATGAATAATGATGTTGAACAACTTTTCATATGATTTTTTGCCATTGATATGTCTTTCTTCTTTGGTAAAGTCTTTATTCAAATCATTTGCCTGTGTTTTACTAGGCTGTTTGTCTTATGTGTACCTGAGTTGTAATAGTTCTTTATGTATTCTAGATCCAAGTCTTTTGTGATATATATGAGGGTACTCAAAAAGTTCATGGAAAGATTCATATTTTCACTTAATTCTGTTTTTTCATGAACTTTTTGAAGTACCCTCATATTTTACAAGTGTTTTTTTCTCAGTCTGTGACATTTCCTAACATTGTCTTTTGAAGAGCAAAGTTTAAAATTTTGATTAGGTCCATTTTATTGATTATTTTCTTTTATAATTTGGGGATTTTGTGTCTGTCCTATTTATGAAATCTTTGCCAAATCCAAGACCATTAAGATTTCCTCCTATGTTTTCTTTTAGTTTTATAGTTCTAAGTCTTACAACTAGGTCTGTAGTTCATTTCAGTTTTACACTTAGGTCTATGATCCATTTTGAGTTAGTGAGTCTTTCTGGACATTCTGTTCTCTTCTGTTGATCTATAGGTCTTTTTGCCTTTTTGGCACTGACTCAAGTATTGTAGCTGTACAATAAATCTTGAAATTATGTAGTATAAGTCTTCCAACTTTGCTATTCAGAATTGTTTTTAGTTCTTCAGACTCTCTTAGGTCTTTATATTTGCATACCAACTTTAGAATCAGCTTGTCATTTTCTACATGATTGGGATTCTGTTGACTCTATACATCGATTTGGGGAAAACTGACATCTAAATAATATTGCACCTTTCAGTACAAGTATACGGTGTATCTATTTATTTAGGTCTTCTTTAATTTCTCTCAGCAGTGTTTTGGAGTTTTCAGAGTATAAGTCATGTATATCTTTTGTCAAATTTATCCATTTTGGTTCTGTTGTAAGTGGTACTGTTTTTTAAATTTCAATTTGTAATTGTTCATTGCTGGTATATAGAAATACAATTAATTTTGTATATTGACTTTTATCCTGCAATTTTGCTAAGCTCAATTACTAGTTCTAATAGCTTTTTTGTAGATCCCATAGGATTTTTCACATAAACATGTCATTTGTAAATAGTCTTACTTCTTCTTTTTAAATCTGTATGCCTTTTCTTTCTTTTTCCTGTTTTATGGAACTGACTAGGATCTCCAGTACAATGTTGAATAGAATTGGTGAGAGTGGACATTCTTGCCTCTTTCCTGATCTTATGGGAAAAACATGTGGTCTTTCACCATTAAGTATTGTGTTAGCTGTAAGTTTTTTGTAGATGTTCTTTGTCATCCAGTCTTATGAGTTTTAAATATCATTTATATGTTTACCACTCAGACCTTTCAGCTGATATCTATGCTTGTACTTATCCAGTTGTTTACTTGGTATCTGCACTCGGATTTTTGTAAGGTGTCTCAAATTTAACGTGTGCAAAACTAAACTTCTGATTCTCTCTATGCTTTAGGCTTACTTCTTCCATAATGTTTCCCATTTCACTAAATGGCAATTCCATCCTTACAGTACTTCAGGCCAAAACCTTGGGATCACTCTATTTTTCCCCTTCACACCCTTGTCAATATGTCAGCAAGTCCTGTTTTCTCTATTTTCATAAAAATTATAACCCTTAAGGTCTAAGCCACCTTCATTTCTCACCTTGATTATTGCCTCCTGTCCCATCTCCCTATTTTCCTTGCTTCCTGACAATCTGTTTTCTCTCATCATAGCAGCCAGAGTAATCTTTTTAAAACCAAAGTATTTTTTGTTTAAGTAGTATAGTTTTAAGGCTGAGAAACAGTGAATTGTTTTACTAATACAAGAAATGAGTAACAAATATTTCTTAGAGTTTCTGAAAGATAAAGCCAGCATATTTGGGTATTTAATCAATAATGGAAAACATTTCTTTTCTACTTTTGGCCTTTTTCCCTTTCCTCTACAAATAGACGAGATTATCACTGTCACTGTTATATTGCTTTGCTTTTCCTGTCATCTGCTGGTTTTTTCTATTTCTACACTTCATGAATATTAAAATCTCACATTTAAAAAATAACTTTTTGAGGGATAATGAATAGATTTGATCTTGACTGCCAGATCCATTGGCTTATAACCACTACCTAGAGCAATATGTGGAAAAAGATTTTGATGCTCAGCATATGCTGTGATCAATTAGCTGTGACTGGTATGGGTCTTTAATTAATGGATGAGGGGATGGGAAGTATTACATTTGCCGTCTCTAAATTGAGTTTGTAACATAGGCAGATCTTAACTGATAATTTGCTTTGGCAATTATTGCTTCCATTTTAGTGATCCTTTACATTTCTCTGATGAAGTACATTGAAACAACAAATATTTTAATCTAAAGACTTCTAAGCATTAAGGACAAATAAATACTTTAAAGAATGAATGAAAAATTAAATGTCAAATTCTGATTTTATTACCAAATAGTTTTACAGGATATATATATATGAAAAAAATACTGAAGAATTTGCAGTAACAATCAACAAAGACTATGTGTTTGATAGTGTTTTGAGATATAATTTATTTACAATAAAATTTACTCTTTGAAGTGGTATAGTCCTATGAGTTTGGGCAAAAGTATACAATAGTGTAACCACTACCACATTCAAGATAGACTATTTCTGCCACCCCAGACAGTTTCCTTATGTTGTAATACAAGTTTAACTTAATTTCCAGAGACTGTTAGTGGGAGTGGGGGGGCAGTGGGGATGGCGGATTAAGGGGTACAGTGCACTGCTGTCTATTCTAAGTGAATCAATGTATAGTATACGCATGTATTGAAACAATACGTGTGCCCCACAAATATGTACAAATAAGTGTTAAAAAATTAATTTTGTAAAAAGTTTAGCCCAGAAATGTCCTTGAGAAAATGTGAGTATTTAAATATCCTTTCTTTAGATATCATATTTAAATATATAAAGAATAAAAATTTATTTAAATGGCATTGAAGGTTATTTTAAGGTTGTAACTTTTCATCATAGTTGTGATATTGCTATCAGCCACATTGTTCCAGTGTTGAATTGTTTAAATACCAGGAAAATTATCATTTCTACTTAAGTCTTCAATGAAACTGTACTTTAAAATAACATAGCATCATGCTGAAGTCCTTTATCTTTGAATATTACAGAAGAAAATTCCACAAGACAGAGTGAGGATTTGGGAAGCCAGTTTACAGAAATTTTCATTAAGCAGCAAGAAAATGTCACTCTATTGTTATCTTTATTGGAGGTAAATAGGGAACCTTGATATTTTTCTCATCTTAATAACAAATGTTATTAAATGTTGGATGTTATTGAGGAAGCAACCTATACATAACTTTAAAGGTAGTGAAGTTTGTGGTATCATAGCAAGATATTCACATGCATGTTTCAAGAAATAGAAGAATACTTCATAAAGTTCATGAAAAAATGGAATTAAAAGATAATACAAATATTTCCATGAACTTTTTGAAGACTCTTCTTATTAAAATACTGTCTGCTTCTTAACTTCTTTTTATTTTTACAAAACACTGTTTTATCCCATCAGTAACAATTTAATCAATTTATATTAACTCTATTTTTTTTTATTTGTTTAGTTACTTTTTAAAAATTTTCTAAACTTTCATTTTTTTTACTTGTAGTTTTTGGTACCACTGTTAGTTGAGAAAAATGTTTTTCATGACAATATGAATTACAGATGTTAAATATTTTAAATTCTTATATTGCAGGAGTTTGATTTCCACGTCCGGTGGCCTGGCGTGAAGCTTCTTACTTCTCTTTTAAAACAATTAGGGCCTCAGGTGCAACAAATTATTTTAGTCAGTCCCATGGGTAAGTGACTTATCTTCCTTATATCATTTTGATTAAAAAATGAGGATCTTTTTCCTAAAGAAGGGAGCTAAAATGGTATGTTAGCAAATTGTTAGTAATTGGAATCAGTATTTGTATTTTGGGGCTACCTATATTTTTCACATGGTTATGTGTGTTCTAGGTGTTTCGAGACTGATGGACTTATTAGCAGATTCCAGGGAAGTTATACGTAATGATGTAAGTTAAATTTGAAAAAGAAATCCAAAAATGTGCACTTTTCTTTCTCTCTTTGCAAATAAAATCTTTGTTGACCCTTATTTGGAGTTATAAGAAATTACATTTGGAAAGTTGGAATAATGGTCACTCTTTTAGACCTTTTTAAGTTATATACAAAGCCACATTATTTCTTTGTTTCCTGCCTATACAGTATTTTGAGTTAGACAGACCATTTTGCAATTCAAAATTATTTCTTCCACCCTCTCTGAAAGGTTGTATGAAACCAAAGTCTACCTCCAGAATTCCCTTTTCTTCCTAACAAGTAAAGGAAACGTCCCCAGGCATTGAATTCTGTAAACTAAACAAAGCATCTCATTTGGAATCCTTAGCCTTATCTGATTAAATACATATTTCAAAGGATTTTCCTTAGTAATCTCTATTTAACTATACAGCATGATTTGCTCTAGAGTTATTTTTCATTGTGATTTATTTTTATATTTGCATATAAGTTTGAATATTTTATATTAATGCCATATTTTTTGTTCTTTGAACATTTTTCTCTGTTGTTACCTGCAACATGATCAAAACTCAGTAATACTTTAGATAGCAGTTGGAAAAATCTTCTTAAAATTAAATTCTAGAGCTAAGAGATCACATCAAGCTAATTGAATCTCCGTATTTAAAGAGAGAAGCCCAAGACCCACAGAAACCAAGTGACTTGTTCTTTGTTAGACGTTCATCTATGTAATTGTGGTTCCTGGCCCTGTGCCTTTCTCATCCTAAGTTCTCGTTAATATCATTTGGATCATTCTTAGCCTCACAACTGGTTAGTGGCAAAGCAGAGACAAGACTTAAGCACTTTTGACTTCTAGGCCACGTAGATAGTTTAATGTCATATTTAAAATGTTGTAGTATATATGTCAATATAGTATTATACTATAGTAATGTAACTTATGGGAAGGATATTTTTTATTCTTTAACATTTAAGTGTTATCTTTTAAGAATTGTCTTATTTAAATGGGCATCCATCTATTAGGAATTTTGAGTATCTTTCCTTGACTAAAATATGACTATGTATCTTACACCTAAAGTTTCTGTTGTATTCTTCTCTTGGCCTTCAGTTTAATTAAATGAGAGGATAATATCACACAAACCATTTAGTAAAGAAATTATCTCTCCCTAAATCTCTGTTAATATTACTACCATTTATTTTCATTTTTAGATGTAAAATTGCTCTTTTTTGTGTGTAACTGCATTATCTTGGTTCTTACATCTACTGTTTTCCTTTAGCTCTCTACCCTTTTTTCAGTTTCTCACCTATTTTCCTCAATTTGTATTTGAGACAGATAAAATGATTCTCTGTTTATGTTGGTATTCATTAATTTTGCCATTAGGAATTAAGTTCAGTTTTTGTTATAATATCTAGATTCATATCTTATAGCCCTATTTTCTTTGTTTTCAATAAAGCAATTCAAGAAGATCAGGGGGGAGAAAAACTAACATGTATTGAGAACTTAAAATATAGTAGGTTCTATAGAAGTTATTTTATTTCCTTCAGTCTTTATACAAACCCTGTGACAAAGGTATTAGTATCTTGTTTTACACATCAGTATTCTGAGATTCAGAATTTATGTAATTTGCTTTTGTGCAGCTAATAAGTAGGGCAACCACTTTTTAACCCTACTTCATCTAACTCAGAACCCCAGTGTTCTTCCTTCAGAGCCCACTGTATTCTTCCTTCCCTCTGTTAGCAGTTGAAGTTCAGGGTGGCAGCATTCAGTAGGAGAATTTGACATCTAGAATTAACCACTTTTGTCTTTGTCTCTCATCTTAGTGTTGAGACTTGATAGTCAGAGAAATGAGTGGAACAAGCCCAATAAGGCCCTGGGCAGTTTTTGTCTTATGTGAATACTTACCTGCCCAGTACTGATTGCCAACAGCTAATGTGCCTCTGTGCGACTTTTGAACTTGTTATTTGCTATTTCTCTTTCTCTGAAGTAATATCTGCGTTTTTCATAAAGTATTTGCTGTCTGTTTGACCATCGTGGTATTGTTAGGCACCTAAGGGCTCATTAAATACTTGTTTGATATTGAAATAAGCAGAAATGAGTAACAGTGAATTTTTTAAACGATAAAGAGGTTGCAAAATATATAAACTAAATCCAGCTTAACAGGAGCTGAGAAAAACTAAAAGTCAGAGGCAGATAATACTATAAATTCTCTCATGATGGATATGCTGTTCGTGAATATGATTTTCATCTTTCTTTTTTCTGTTGACTTAGAATCAAGTTTAAGGAGCCCAGATATTTACAGAGTTTCTGAACTTTCTCTGCTAGAATGTAGTGGTGTTTGATGATTTGTATTAAAATCACAGCCTATCCATTATTACTGATGTGAAGCAAGTACAGTGGCATTCCTGAGACAGATGAAATCATGCTTAGCTCTCTTAAACCACATGAAAACTATGGAGTGATTGATGAATATGAGATAATTGTTGAATATTTATATCATACAATGGGAAGAGAACTGAATTTAGGAATTGTTAGACATGGATTCTAGTCTAGACTCTTTTCCTTTGAGATTTGTAATCTTAAGGTGGCAGATTGCTTAACTTCTCTGTCCTTGTTTTCCCAATGTGAGGGGTACTTTAAAACGCTTATGGAAAAATAGAATTAAAAGATAAGATGAATCTTTTTATAAACTTTTTGAAATACCCTCATATATGAAGTAAAGGGGTTGGGCTTGTGAAATTCCTGCCAATTCTAAAATTCTATGATTTTTAAAGTAATTTTAAAATGTCTTGGAAATATTGTACTCTTCTAAACATTATCTTTCTTCTCCATAAGGGTGTCTTACTACTACAGGCACTAACAAGAAGTAATGGAGCAATCCAGAAAATTGTTGCTTTTGAAAATGCTTTTGAGAGACTGCTAGACATTATTACAGAGGAAGGGAACAGTGACGGAGGTATAGTATGAAGAGACTAAAGAAATTCCCTTTGTACCTACTAAATTGTTAGGTTCTAGGGAATATGATTGTAGGAAGAAATGGGGACTCATATTTTACTTTATATTCTTTTTTTTTCCCATTCAGTGTGGTGTGTTGAGTATAGATTTTTTAAAATTTATTCTGTTTGGTATTTGCTAGGCTTCTGCGGTCTAGATTGGTATCTTTTATCATTTCCGGAAAATCTCACCTACACCTCGTCAAATACTGTTCTGCCACATTTTCTCTTTCTGAAGGCATAAATGAAGATGCAAGTCTTCTTGTAGATTTGGTGATAGGGAGTTGAGCTGAAGGCAGAGTCATATGCTGAGAGTGAAGGGGGTGCACAAAGAGAATTAATGGAGAAAGAAATAGTCTTTTGGAGAATAGGAGAGGTAGTTGACTACTGTAATTAGGAAGATTTCCAGTCAGGATACAGGCCCCATAGAGAGTGCTCACTGCAGATTGCTTGATTATGTGATGTCTCTTCCCCCTAGCAGTACACAGCTACCCAGGTGCAGATGTAGAAAAAACATCAGGGAGTTTTTCACAGGGTGAGGCCTTTTCCAGGAAGGTACTATGAAAAGACAATGAGAGGAGAGAACTTAGCATATTACCTATAGAGCAGAAGGAATGAAGATCTATAAAAGCTAGTTAAGGGGCCGGCCCGGTGGCGCACTGCTATAGTGCGCCGCTTGGGAAGCGCGGCGGCGCTCCCGCCGAGGGTTCAGATCCCACATACAGACCGGTTCCCGCTCACTGGCTGAGCGAGGCGCAGGGGCAACGCCGAGGGTTGCGATCCCGTTGCTGGTCCCAGTCCGGTACGGGGGCGACACTGAGGGTTGCGATCCGTTGCCGGACACGGAAAAAGACAAAAAAGGAAAAAAAAAAAAAAAAAGCTAGTTAAGGAAGGAAGTAAAGACAGAAGCATTTCTAAAAAGGGAGAAAGGTGTCCAGTTGATGGGTTGAAAGTCTCAGGGAAGTCAGAGAACAAATATGTTGAGAATACTTGAGCCAGAAAGATAGGAGATTTTAGTAAGAAAGTGAGGATTGTCACCAAGGTTGAAGCCAAAGAACTGAGAGGTACAGGTGTTAGATGAGTTTTTGTTAAAATTAAAATCAATAGTCATAGCAGAACTTAGAGAAAGAAGGCTTTGAGCAAGATGCCACTGATATCTTCAGTGAACAAAGAGTAGTGACCACGAATTTGTTACATAACTGCAGTGAGGAGTGGTAAGAGATGGTGCAGCCATATAGCCTGAGCCTCAAGGAAACAGGAGTTTTTATATAAGAAGGCAGAGGAACTGTGGGCTCTGGAAAGTACACTGGGCTGGGGGGATCATAGATTCAACATCCTGACTCTAAGGTACATGGAACTGAGAGCATGAGCTGCCTTTCCTTGAGAACGTTACAGGGTAAAGCGGATTGTTTAAAGAAAAGGAGCATTTCAAGAAGTAAATGAGAGCATAGTGAGTTTTATTAACCAATATTTTAGAGTTTAAGATAGCATGATACAAGGGTTTGAAAGGAGAGAGAGAGGAAACACTGTAAGTTGAAAAAACGGGAGAACATAGATGACCAGAGAGGTATATGTTTTGGGAGATGTTTGAGAGAAATGGGGTTTAAGGCAGGGTGGAATTAGTTTTCCACATTACTAAGACAAGTTCCAGTGGCTCTTTCTAAACGACAGTGGCCCTCAGGCTCTAGGATTCACTGGATGCACACTGGAAGGAAGGACTTCCAGTTGTAGTGAGGGCTTTGGCATTCTCTTTCCTCCTGAGCCTTCCTATGGTGCTAATAGCAGACTTCATTTAATGGAGATTTGGGTCCTGCCTAAGAGGCAGATATAGTGGTTCCTCTTCATGAGGTGAGGATCCGCATGTTTCAGCAATATGATGTAAGGAAGTCTCTAATCTTGAGAGTTCAGGACTGATTAACTCAGGAATTCTTAAAAAGTGTTTGAAATGTGTACCTTATACATTTTATTTTTAAGTTAAATGTAATAAAATAAAGATGTACATTATGTACCAATCTTTTGAATTGGGGCCAGAACTTTTTCTTAGAGTATGAGTCTGCTGATTGGAGTTTTTCATCATTTTACTTAAAGGCGTCACACCTATAAGGCATCAAGTAAGATTTACATTTTGATTCTTTTAAAATGGAGTATAGGATCTTTCTGGGTTTTCACAATTACTTTCCTTATCTTTTAGAATTGTATTATTCATACTTTACAGCTGTTTTTAATGACTTGTTTTCACTGAATTTTACCAGAGACTTAAATTTAGTTTTTATAAAAATAACTGTTTTTAGGGCTGGCCCGGTGGTGCACTGCTACAGTGCGCCACTTGGGAGCACGGCGGCGCTCCCGCCGAGGGTTCGGATCCCACATGCAGACCGGCTGCTCACTGGCTGAGCGAGGTGTGGACGCAACACCGAGGGTTGCGATTCTGTTGCCGGTCCCGGTCCGGTACAGGCGCGACACTGAGGGTTGCGATCCGTTGCCGGTCACGAAAAAAGACAAAAAGGAAAAAAAATAAAAAATAAAAAATAACTGTTTTTATACTCATTATTGGCAGCTTACATACTATTTAATTAAATCAGTGCCAATAGCATGGAAGATTTGTGAACAAAAACAATTGACTCTTACATATAATACCAAAAGCATGATCTATGAAAGAAAAAAATTAATAAATGGGACTTCATTAAAATTGAAAACTTGTGCTCTGCAAGAGTTGCTATTAAGAGAATGAAAAGACAGGCCACAGACTGGGAGGAAATATTTGCAAAACCCTAATCTGAAAAAGGATTTGGTCCAAAATATACCAAGAACTCTTAAAACTCAACAAGGAAAATACAAACAATCCAATTACAAAATGGGCCAAAGATCTGAACAGACACCTCACCAAAGATACACAGATGCAAATAAGCTTAGGAAAAGATGCTTAATTAGCATCATATGTCATTAGGGGACTGCAAATTAAAACTGAGATATCACTACACACCTGTTAGATGGCAAAATTCCAAAGCACTCACCACACCAAATGCTGGCACAGATGTGGAACAAAAGAAACTCTTAGTTATTGATGGTAGGAATGCTAAATGGTACAGCCACTTTGGAAGACAGTTTGGCAGTTTCTGTATACAGAGCTAACCATAGTGTTATATGATCCAACAGTCATGCTCCTTAGCATTTACTTAAGTTAGTTTAAAACTTACGTCCATGCAGAAACCTGCTCATGAATGTTTACAGCAGCTTTATTCATAATTGCCAAAACTTGGAAGCAACCAAGATGTCCTTCAGTGGGTGAAAGGATAAGCAAACTGTAGTATATCCATACCATAGAATATTATTTAACAACAACAAAAAAATGTTACCAAAGCACAAAAAGACATGGAGGACTTTAAATGTATATTGCTTAGTGAAATAAGGTAGTCTGAAAAGGTTACATATTCGTGATTTCAACTGTTTGACATTCTGGAAAAGGCAAAACTATAGAAACAGTAAAAGATGAGTGGTTACCAGGGATTTGGGCGTGGAAGGGATGAATAGGAAGAAGCCATGAAGAGGTGAAGCACAAGGCATTTTTAGGGCAGTGAAACTATTCTGTATAATACTATAAGGGTGGATACAGGAGATTTTACATTTGTTAAAACTCATGGAACTTCACAGTGTAAAAATTAAACCTCATGTAAAGTATGGACTTTAATGAATAATAGTATATCAGTATTTGTTCATCAATTGTAACATGTGGCACACTAATGGAAGATAGTAATAATACAGGAAACTGGGAGGGGGAGAGTATGGAAACTTTATTTGCACTCACTTTTTCTCTAAGCCTAAAACTGCTCTAAAAATTAGAGTCTATGAATTTTTTAAAAAGTAGTTGATTGTTGTGAACATACAGCTCAGCTAGTTAGGAGCAAAAGGTTGGCTGTTCCAGAGGAGCCTACCAGCCATGAGCATCTAGCAGCAGTCAGTGTGCTTTGCAGGGGAAACAGAGATCACTGGTTAATCTAGCACGTGGTAAAGGAGAGATCAGTTGGAGAGTTTGCACTGTGATAATAGCAGAAGCTGAAGCATTGATGGAACTTCCCTGAGAGTGGAATGTTGTAAGCAGAGAAAAGGGGAAAGAATGAAACAGTGGAAAACAGGAACTATGAAACATAGCCTGAGGAGTGGCCAGAGATCTGTAAGGAAAACTGGGAGACAGTAGTGTTTTAGTAACCAAGGGAAGTTTCATGGAAGAGACATAGAGACAACAATGTCAAGTGCCTCTTCGAGATCAGATAAGGTATAATTGATTCATTCAACAAATACTTAATAGTTGGCTACTATGAATATACCTGATACTGTGTCTCTGTTACCTGATACTGTGTCTCTGTTACCTGATACTGTATCTCTGTCTCTGCTGAGGATACAGAGATAATTAGGGTGTTCACAAATTCCTGTGTTCATAAATCCCTGTGTTCATGAATTATGATCTGGTAGAGAAGACAGACACTACCTAAAAATAAAAGGAACAGGCTATTGTAAAAGCTTGTAGCTGGTGACCCAACCTAGCACTTTCATCTTGGTAATCATTCCTGAAAAAATGTTTGAGCTGGGATTTGAAGAAAAACTGGAAGTTACTGAAGTAAGGGCATAGTTGAACCTTGAAGTCAAGAGATCATTGGGAACCTGAGAAAGAACATGCAGATTGTGGCAAACAGCCTGTTCTGTGGCCATCAGGAGTCAGGACAGGCTGTTTGCCTTGCCATAGGGAGGAGACGCTAGCATGGAGATTTATCCTTTTTAAAATGTTTGGGGATTGAATTTTTCTTCAGGTTTTACCAGTTTTAACACGTCGATTATACATTCTTTCCCCAGGGATAGTAGTTGAAGATTGTTTGATTTTGCTCCAAAACTTGTTAAAAAACAACAATTCCAATCAAAATTTTTTTAAAGAAGGCTCATATATTCAACGAATGAAACCTTGGTTTGAAGTTGGAGATGATAATTCTGGCTGGTCTGCACAGAAAGTGACCAATCTACATCTAATGCTACAGGTATACTGTCTTTAGATATAAACAAAAGAATTTTGATAGCCACAAGAAATTTTGACAGTGATCATTTCAAAGAAAAGAAAATAAATTGTGTTTGAGAAATCCAGGAAATTCAGTTGTTTTTAGGCGGGCTTAAAAAAAAAGCCTTTTAATATGGAAATTTGAGTTATACTCAGAGGTAGAAATCTCCTCCACCCACCCATCACTCAGCTTCGATAATTATTAGAATCTGGCCATTTTGTTTCATCTTTTATTCTTCTTTCTTGCCCTACTGTGTTATTTTCAAGACATATGGTTTTCTGATGGGTTTCACATTAGAGAATAATAGGTTAGATTGTTGATACGACTTTTTTTTAAATCTCCTTTCTTCCAATAGGGCTCTGATATAATAAATTTTAATATTCAAAATATTAAGTTCAACAAATAAATTTATTCAGTAAACATTTAATGAGTGCCAGGCATTGGATGCTAGGAAATGAGTGATAATGTCCCTGCCCCAAAGACTGATAAGCCTGAGTTTTAAGTCCAATGCTAGTTAAATTGACCAGTCACCTGTGATTTTATTTTAGCTTTATGGTAAAAGCTTAGTGTTGATAGTAAAAGTGAGGAAAGTAGGATCTCAAATGATTTCTGCATCAGAGAAAATTTTGAAGTTCTTTGAAGTATTTTACTTATTTACTTATTCAATTCTCCTTCTCCAAACCCTTAAGTTTATATCAGCCACCTAACTTATCAACTCTGTAGTGATTCTTGTGGGTCTTTGAATGTCTCTAATTGTGCCTGTGTCTCTAAAGTTGTGGACCTCAAAACTAACCTCCCTACTAATTAGTGTCTGAATATTGTTTCATGCCCTGAGAGCTGCCTACATAGGACTGATTGATAATTAGAGTGACCATATGCCCCAGTCTGCCAGCACAGTATTCATTTTGTAATTACTAATAGCGTCCTTTTCCACTTCAAAAGTGTCCTAGTTTGGATTAAGGATTATGTAGTTACCCTGTTTAGAATATGCCTAAAAACTGTTATGAAAGTATTTTGCAGGAGAACATTGTCACAGAGTCCTTTCTAATTTATACTCCCAACTTCATCAATTATCTTTTCACATGTCATACATTTCAAGAATTTATTAGCTTTTTATATTTTAGAAAATGTCACCAAGTGGTAAGATTGGTATCGTTGTTCAACACCACTTTCTTAATAAAGGAAATTCCTCTAGAAAAGTAATTTTCAAAATGTGATTAGAGAGAGTGAGGGGATCTGATGAAGTGCAAAAACTTATATATTTCCTGCCACACAGTGAAAATTTAAACTGCTTGAGGAGACTACTCATGTTTTATGGTTTAGGGTACCATGTAAAGAATTATTTTGAAGAAAGTGTCACTGTACTGTTTCACTCCCCAAAAATTTTTTTTTAACTTTAATTTATTTAATAAACACAAGCATACATTTTCCTTGTAAAAAAGAACATTTTAAATAAGGCCAAAGCTCCCTTCAATCATTCCTGCAGATGCAGATACCCTTCTTTCTGAAGGTAATGGAGGTAACCACTGAGATTAGTTTGGTACCCATCTTTCCAGAGTTTTTTCTGTGCCTTTTTTTAAAATTTATTTTTTATTAGTATATTCATTGTTACAAATCGTACTTATTCATTATGTCCCTCATCCAGTCTCCCCCCTCCTCCCCTCTCTCTCCCACTTCCCCTCTAATAACCATAGGTTTGTTATCTCCATCTGATAGATTAACTGTTCCTCTGTTGGTTTGTGGCCTAGATGATCTGTCCAGTACTGAGACAGGTGTGATCAAGTCCTTCTCTATTATCGTAAATCAGATATTATTAGTAAATCAGATACTATTGTAAATCAGGAGTGTGTTTTGTGGAGAGAGAGGACCTCTTTTGTTTGTTTTTGTGTTTTTGGTCTCCACTGGTGCCTCTCCTTGTGTCAACGCAGTTGAGAATCTGGTGTGCCATCTGTATGGTGGCTGTAACTGCTGCTATACAGACTAGCTGCTTTTGCAGAAGCCATGGCAATTGCAGTGGCTATGGTGGGCTACCTGTGTGGAAATGGTGTTTTTGGTGTGCTGTTTTCCTGGTTGCAGCTGGGTTCAGCTTCCCCTAGCTCCATGCCTCAGGATCCCGGTGAGGCCCCAGAGCAGCAGCGGCAGCTTACCTAGTTGTGGCTTGGTCCAAAAAATTTTTAAATAGAGTATAGCATATAAACAGAAAAATACAGTCTTCTAGTTATATGAGTTGTTTCTTTAAGTATTCTGTACCTTAAAAAGTGAACAAACTAGCTTTTTCTCACTTAGTAAGGCTTTTCTCTTTTATACTAGTTTTTGTTTTTGTTTGTGGCAGCTGGCTGGTAGGGGGATCTGAACCCTTGACCTTGGTGTTTATAACACCATGCTCTAACCAGATTAGCTAATTGGCCAGCCTTTTTATACTAGTCTTGAAAACCATAAACTCCAAAGCAAAGGAACTGAGTTTAATTCATTTAAATATATTCTCCTTCTGAAGGATTGAGTCATTGATGTATTCATGACTTCACAGGCCACAGGTTATCTGCTATTCAACCAGTTAGCATAGTCTTTCATGGTAGCTTTATTTAGGGTTGTTTGTATTGCAAGTTCTCTATTATACACCAAATGAGAATGTATCATTATTCTCCTGTTTGGATGTATGCATTATAATTGGATTATTCGTCATCACTGTTATTATGATGAAATTCTAAGCTACTAAAAACTGAAATTGGGGCCGGCCCGGTGGCACAATGCTACAGTGCGCCGCTTGGGAGCGCGGTAGCGCTCCCGCCGAGGGTTCGGATCCCACATACAGACCGGCCGCTCACTGGCTGAGCGAGGTGCGGGCGCGACACCGAGGGTTGCGATCCCGTAGCCGGTCCCAGTCCGGTACGGGCGCGACACTGAGGGTTGCAATCCGTTGCCGGTCACGAAAAAAGACAGAAAGGGAAAAAAAAAAAAACTGAAATTGATCTACTTGGAGATTTTTCATTCAAAATTTGCAGATTAAATTCAGGTAGAACATCTTTTGAGTAGATTTTTAGTCATAAAATATTTTACTTTTTTTACAGAACTGTAGTTTTATGACTAATTCTACTTCCTGTCCCTTCTATGCCATGTTTTTTGGACAAATACTGCCAGTGACTCTCAGAGAGCTTATTACCTTATGAGATAATTCTTTTCATTAAAACTTAATGTGTATAAGTCAAAATTTGTCTTGATAAAACTTCTATAAATTTCTCCTAGTTTTGCTCTCTGGAGCAATACAAATCCATTCCTTGTGATAATATTTTACATATTTGAGTGTTTTTATTAGATCTTCCCTTATCTTCTTATCCTCATAAGTACTCCCTCTTCACCGTCCTTCCTACTTCTCTGTCATCCAGAAATTTGGTAATTATTTTTTCTTTATTTACATCATCAATAAAGATACTCAACTGTTATTAGATGATAGTAAAGTATTAATGATTTTGTTAGGTGTAATAATGGCATGATGATTGTGTTTTTAAATATCCTTATCAGTTGGAGATGCATACAGAATTATTTATGGGAGAAATATGATATATTGCATGGTTTTTGCTTTAAGTACTTAAAAAAAAGTAGTAAGGGTAGGAGGAAAATTAAAAAACAAAACAAAACATAAGTCTGACTAGAAAAGTCTAAGGATTGTAACCATGTAATCCTAAAGCCTCCCTTTAGTGACATCAATTTATTAATCAACTCTCCTTGAAAATACCAGTTAAGCCAGATATGGAAACATCTAAATAATTTATTTCTTCATTATTCACTGATTTAACTACTGGTTGAGGTTTTTCTCACCAGAAATAAAAATGCCACGTTTTAAACCTATTTTATTTTTTTATTTAGCTTCTGCCCCACAAAAATGTCCCCTTTCTTAGTGAAGTCATAATCTATGTTAAACACCAGCTGTAGTAATAAAATTGTTTTATAAGTCTACTCTGTTGTATCATTGATTACTTTTGTGTATCTGATATAAAATAATGGATAACATTTGTATAGCTGTTTTTCATTAACAAAGTATTATCATAAATATCCCATTTGATCTTGATATATAAGATTTTGTATATACATATACATGTAACTCTAGATTTTAAATGCAAGATACGTATAAAATTAATTTGGAGATGTAACTGTGCTAAATAGCTATTTGAGATGACTTTTTTCATGTTTCTGAAATTTCATATTGAAGTTCAGGGTAATCATAGAATCATAGGGATTTAATTGACATTAACTATTGTAGCCAACCCCTTGCCTAATACACAAATCTTCTACCATGTCTCCAGTTGTTAGTTTTAGCCTCTCTTTAAATATTTCCGGTTTAAGTGGAATTAATCACACCTCAGGCCATTCTGTTTTCAGACCTGCTCTATTATCAGGTAGTTCATCCTTACTTTGATAAGAAATCTACCACCCTATAACTTATTCATTTGTTCATTTATTGAAAATATGTACAGTTGTAAATACTGTGCTTATTGTTTTGGATACAAAAATGACCAAAGCAGTTTCTGTTCTCTGGGAGTTCACAATCACCTGAAGGAGACAACCTTAAGCATAATGTAATATGTATTAGAACAGAACTGTTGCCATGGGTGAAAGAAGTGGTATCTAGACCTGGCTGAGCAGGTGAGGGAATGCTTCATACAGATTTTCTTGTTCACATAGATCAGATTTGCCTCAAGCCTTTCAAGGATAAATTTTGTTTCCTCTTTCTTTCACAGCTTGTGCGTGTACTGGTATCTCCCACCAACCCTCCTGGTGCTACCAGTAGCTGCCAGAAGGCTATGTTCCAGTGTGGGTTACTGCAGCAGCTTTGCACTATCCTAATGGCTACTGGAGTTCCTGCTGATATCCTGACTGAGGTAAACCAGATTACGTCTAAGGCTACTCTGTAGAAATTGAAATCAGGATACTAGGAAGAATTAGATATTAGCTAAAGGAAAAACAGTAATTAACCATTTTTATATATTAAATTCCTTACTGATCTTACTAACATATAATTAGCCTAATAATGACAGTATCAATTCTAAAAGGTATACTCATTCCTCAAGTTTCGTATATTAGTAGTGTTAAAGCTTAGCAGATCCATCCAGAAAGGTTTCTTATTAATTTTATTGTATTCAATGGGAGTGCACAGGATTTATATTTTTAATTTTGAGAACAAAGTGATTTAATCTTACTCAATAAGTAGATTCATAGAATAGTAAATTCTTTTTCCCTGATGTGTGACATTTTCTGTTTCTTACCTATGAGAAAAGGAAGTTAGTTTGAAGAAAAGTTTAGTTTTTAAAATTGTCCTCTAACACATGCACATTAAAAGTACAAATAATAATAAAAGTTATATAACAAAAACAGCTGTCTTTGTCCTCACTTCTCCCTACCTTAAGTCCCACTGTGCCCTGTACTGGTCCTGCTAAGCCAAATAGAGCCCGGTGTCGTTTTTTTTTTTTGTTTTTTTTTAATGTTTATCTTTTTCTTTTTTATGAGTTATAATTATGTTCTTTTTTCATTTTATTGATTTTCTATGTATCTATGCACATCAATACTGCCATACACTTAACACATGATTCCTTGCCTCAGGCAGGCCTTGTAGAAACCCTTTATCTTCCCACTGCAATCTGGGCTGTAGTTCTGCCACACATCTCTTGTCCTGAGACTTTCTTTTGCCATCCTCCTAAGGATTTCCTTTTACCTCTCTGTTGACTTGGATTCCTTCGTTATCTAGATCCCATCTCTTTTTTCCCCACCCCTTGATTTATTATCTTATTTTCCTTAATTTTCTAAGAAAGAGAAAGTAACAAGAGAATTTTTTTAACTCTTTCATGTCTGAAAATGTTATTGATCCACCTTCAGAGTTGTTTTCTCATTTGAATTCTAACTTTTTTTTAATCTTAACTTCTCAGTTATACATTGTAGCTGATTTTCATGTCCCTTTACCTGTTCCTCTTTTCTCCCCTCCCCACCCTCCCACACTTTCAGAGTTAATTTAATGTTTGACTGGGTGTGGAATTCAGGGTTGGAAATCACACCCAACTTTCAGAACATTGTTTCAGTGTTGCTGTTAAGTCTGAAGCCATTGTGAATCCTTTTTTTTTTTTTTTTTTTTTTTTTTTTTTTAAATGTAACCCACTTTTTCTCTCTAGAAACTTTTGAGATCTTTTCTTTATTTCTGGTTTTCTGAAATTTACTGATGATGTGCTGTACTGTGGACTTTTTTCTCATCCCCCCGCTTTCCAATTATTTTTTCCACTTACTTGGCTCTTTCATCTGGAGACATGTTTCCTTCAGTTCTGAGGATGTTTTTGGTATTCCTTGATAATTTCCTCTTCTCTTTTCTGTTCTTTTTCTGCAAGTCAATTAATAGATGGTTAGACTTTCTGGACCTTACTTCTCTTCTTTTTAAATTTATTTATTTATTTTTAATTGACAAATAAGATGTATATATTTCCTGTGTATAAAGATGTTTTGAAATATAATTTTTCTTCTGTTTTCTTGGAAGTTTTTTCAACCTCATCCTTCAACTGAATTTTGAATTTTTTTTACATTTTAAATTTGTTTTCTGGTTGTATTTTAAAGCATCCTTTTCTTGTTTTGTTGAAGTACATTCTCGTCTCGATTTCTCTTTTTTTTTTTTTTCTTTTTTAGCGGCTGGCTAGCATGGGGATCAGAACCCATGACTTTGGTGTATATTCTCTTAGAGGATATTATTAATTTTAGTTTTTGAGATTTTAAATGCATGTGGTCAAGTATTATTTTTAACTGGAGGTCCATTCTTAATGCTTTAAGATTTATTTTGAGGAAGTTTTACAAGATTATAATGCTATCACTGAGTTTTTGGATGTCTGAATTTTGGCATTTAAAAACAAAAAGCAGGATATAACATTTTCTTGTTTTGAAAGCAGGTTTTCTTCGTAGACTTATTTTCTCTAAATATTATTTTTTTCCTCCCTTTTACAGACCATAAATACTGTATCAGAAGTAATTCGAGGCTGCCAAGTAAACCAGGACTACTTTGCTTTTGTAAATGCACCTTCAAACCCACCAAGGTAGGAAAGAGGAAATATTGAGATTCCTCTGAGGAAATAAAAACTTACTTTGGGTTGTTAATATATCTCATACACACATCTTACTCCTTTTAAACAAATTTAGTTGTATGTTTTGAGACTAGAAATTACCTGACAAGACAAACATATTGTATTTTAAAAGAATGTGTGGTCTTTGGAACTTAGATATTTAAGTTTCCTTCCACTTCCTAGCTGTGTGCCTTAAGCAAACCAATGATTCACTTCTCTCAGCTGCAATTTCTTTTTCTGTGAAATGGAGGTGGAAATACTTAACTTACCGGTGTTCTGGTTATGGTTCTTCAATTAACAAAAATGACTAGTAATTGATTTGTATACTCGGGTTGCAGTGTTTCAATTTGTTCTTTTCTTTTTAAATGCAACAGACCGGCAATTGTAGTACTTCTCATGTCCATGGTTAATGAAAGGCAGCCATTTGTATTGCGGTGTGCTGTTCTCTATTGTTTCCAGTGTTTCTTATATAAAAACCAAAAAGGACAAGGAGAAATTGTGTCAACACTTCTACCTTCCACCATTGATGGTAAATAATTTAGTTCTAATTTCTGTTTTAAAAATTACATAATTGTCTTTTAGGCTTTTAATTGAATCTTTCTCTGTGCTTTAGCCTGAAATATTTTGTATGCTTAAGAAAAAATATCTGAGTTCCAAGGCCTGAATATAAATATATGGAACAGGTTTTGGAATCAGATCAGAGTTTGCAGTGTAGAATTTGCACTTCTCTTGCTGTGTAACTTTTGGCAAGTTCTTTTTGACTTGAGCCTTATTGAGTTATAGAGGGGATACTCATCTAAATGTGGGTACTTCAAAAAGTTTGTGGAAAGATTCGTATTATCTTTTAAACTACTTTTTGAAGTACAAACTTTTTGAAGTACGCTGTAAGTGGGGATAATACTCGCCTCATTGGGAGTATTGTGAGGATTAATTCAATTCAGTATGTAAAGCATTTATCCAATACCTGGCATGTAATAAATGTAATAAACAAGCTGCTGTTAATAGTAATTACCACTCCAAAAATAAATCTTACCATTAAATTACACTTAACATTTTGGTCTATTCCTGTGGTCTAAGTTAGAGACATTACCCTTTTTGTTTGTTTTCTTTTTGTTTTGTGTTGTTTGGTTTTTGCAGCTGGCCAGTATGGGGATCCAAACCTTTGATCTTGGTGCTAAAAGGTGGCGCTCTAACAGGCTGACATTACCCTTTCCGTGGGTTCTTTAAAATTTCATTTTACTGAGATAAATTCTTTAAATATTAAATGTAGCATTTCCTTAAATTTGTTTTGGAAATGTTTCTAATTGAGGTAATAATTTTCTAGAATATTACTGTCATCAATTTGATGCTTAAAGTGTTGTTATACTTCTTCATTCTGTTACTTTTCTTCCAAGACACCTTTCTTTCATCATTTAGTCTGCTTTGAAAAGCAGATTTTTATTGTTTTGAAAATATTACTTAGTACTTCTAATTAACAGATTTATAAATAGTATTTAATAGTATTTCATACTATTTTTATATGTGTAGAAAACAACAGTTTTTTAAAACTTGGTTTACTCTCACACAGTTGAATTCTAATATGTTATCATCTGCCTGCCATTCTTGTAGCAACAGGTAATTCAGTCTCAGCTGGTCAGTTATTATGTGGAGGTTTGTTTTCTACTGATTCCCTTTCAAACTGGTGTGCTGCTGTGGCCCTTGCCCATGCTTTGCAAGAAAATGCTACCCAGAAAGAACAGTTGCTCAGGGTTCAACTTGCTACAAGTATTGGCAACCCTCCGGTTTCTTTACTGCAACAGTGTACCAACATCCTTTCACAGGTAAAATATTACATGAAACTTCTCTAAGGGGGAGAAAAGTTTCAGCTATATGTTTTGATATCAGTATTACAAGAATTTAAGGATAATCTTAGAGGATGCAGATGAAAAAGAAAAGAGAGAATTTATCCGCTTAATAGTTTCTTGTAGCCAGAAACAGTTTTCTGGAGAGAAAGCAGTAAATATTCTTATAGGAATGGTTTTGCCAAATAATTATAAGGTCAACATCATAGTGGAAACACGTATTCAGGGCAGAAAGGTATTTTTTGGTTTTTATTTTATTTTTAAATTATTCACAGTGTTCTTGCATGTTATTTTCTATTTCTTCTCAGTAACTGAATTCAGGTCAGTTTATGAGAGAGAATGAATTAAAGTAGTTTGTAGCTATGTACTGCCCTCTCTTTCTTCCCACTGCAATTGATTGTCCAGAAACAAAAATAGACTAGCAGTTCATTGCATAAGTAGTTATATAAAGTGCCCCCTTGATGTTTGTGAATTTGAAATCCTCAAGTCTCCAAAGCGTATAATTTACCTAGTAAAATGTAGAAAAACATAACTGAAGTTTTTTGCATTCCTTTAGATTCTAAATGAGAACAACAAAGCTTCATTGCTAGGCATATAGGAATATGTTAGGCATATAAGAATGTCACTTACTATTACATGATTTGCCCGTGTATACCAACCTTGCTGTTAAAGCAGTTCAAGTTAAGGCTTTAGCAACACTGCAAAGTAGTCGACATTAAGAGTCACTTGGAGAGTAAAAATGTGGATAGGTCTAAAATTACTTTGTCCACTGCTCTAGCAGTGGAATTATCCTACCCACTACCCATGATAATGTGCTGTGTGCTCCTTTAGTTTTTAATTTTGCCACACTCATTGAATTTTTTCCTTATTTTAAGTTGTTAAAGAAACATCAGTGCCATCCAAAGAAGTTGGCTTAAGTGAAATGAAAACTTTAAAATTAACTGTAGTGAAAAGGGAGTTGAATGTTGTTTAAAATTGGTTTACTTCAATTGAAAGCTTATTTTATTTTTGATTTATCACTTATCTCTTAGTGATTAAAAAACTACCCATAAATGTTTGTCTTTACTTATTTAATATTTGTCATTCTTATGTTTCTGTCTGTTGAAAACAGCTTTGTTTAAACCAACCAGTAATTAACTGTCTGATCACCATCACCACAGACTTTGCTTTAACATTGTAATTACAATGAATGCATATCCTAAAGGTAGTGGTGTCTTTACCACTGTAAGTAATCAGAGTGCTATAAAATTATCCTTTATACTCTAAACTGTGCATCATTTTTATGCAATAAAAGAGCTGTGCTCTTCCAAATTATTGGTTTGGGTTTGTATAAAGACTGAAAAAGTAACTGAGGGACTTTTCTAGATTTAGATTTTCCTAAAGAACTAATATTTATGAGTAATTTTTAATGTGTAATTTGCAGGGTGATAAGATCGACAGACGGGTATGTATCACTTGATTAAGCTTAGGCATTTTCCTCTTACAACAAGGCTTTTTCTTTGCCTTGGGTTTTGCTGATTGATTTTTTTAACTGCTTGTTTGAAGTTACGTTCTACTCACATTTTTGTGTGTCAGCAAGTTTCTCTCTTTCATAAGTGGCTCTCCAGTTTTTCTCCATGGGATATTGTAGTGGTGTTACTAAAACTATGGGAGTGAACATCTGAAGCTATATACTTGTGCTTTCTCGGGGATGCTTGCACTTTCTGGAATTCCTTGGTTTTGGTTTTTTCTATTTTTTCCACAAGCTTGCTTCTTTATTTTCCCTGAAATCATTTCAAAGGAAGTAAAATTTAGGTTTAAGAATTTTGTCTTTAGTTAATCAGTACATGAAAGAATGTGAAGACGTTTATATCACTTAGATTATTTTAAATATACAGTAAGTGTAATTTTATAATTTGAAAGATTTTAAATACAATATTATGGATTATTCTGCATATAACCTACATGCTACAACCATTAGGGATTAGTTTTCGATGTGTGGGAGGACAGTGTTATGTTTTGTGTTAGGTTTTGTTCTGCTTTGCTTTTTTTGAGTGTTTGGCATAAAAGGAGTGTACCTTAATATCCATGTTTGGGCATGTGTTTCAATTGTACAATTTGGGTAGTAATAACTGAGGTCCCATTAGAAATTATGTCTTTGTGTATTAGCATGATTTAACATGTGTTAATAACTTACACACACATATATTTGGTAGCTTTAGCCTGCAGAATTTTTAACATTAGGGAAAGTATTTTATAAGCATACATGTCAATCATTTAAAAGGGAAATTTTGAGGTATTAATTTATATTCAGTAAAATGCACAGGACTTAAGTGTTCAATCTGGTACTTTGTGATGGTTGAGTGTACCTCTGAAACCCCCACCCAAAACAAGATATAGAACGTTTTCATAATCCCAGAAAGCTCCATCATTCCCCTTTCCAACTAATTCTATGTCCCCAGAGCAACAACTAGAAAACGAATGTGATCATAATATGCTAGAACCTAATTTTAATGCTTGAACACTAGTTTAAAATGTTAGCTTTTTATAAGTGTTTATAAACAGTGCAAAAATATTAAACTTGGAGTGCACATAGTAGGAATGAGAGGGATTTTTATTTATAAAATGTAATAGGGAAAACATAATAGCTTACGTTAAAAATTAAATGATTCTGCTTCAAATATTTCGTTTGTGGTTCTTTTCCATCCTGTAAAATCTGAACACTCTGAAATTATAATTTCAGCCTGTTTGTTTTTATAAATCTCCTCAGTGGTTCACACACTGTAGGGACTCTGAGTATGTGTACTTTTTCTTATATTTCATATCCTCTTAGCCCTTGTCTTTGATGAGTTACAGATATTTTTTCCTGGTATGGCATTTGTCTTTTTACCTCGGTGTTTTGGTTTTGGATGTTTCCCCTCAGACTTTTCTTGTATGGCTTCTGCATTTTAAGTCGTATGTAGAAAGGCCTTCCCACTTCAAGATTTTAAAGAATTTAGTTGCATAGAATTTAGTTGCATGTTCATCTCATATTTTCTTTTTTTCCACTTAACTCTTTGTTCCGTTTTTCTCAATGAACTACATGTGATATGGATCCACTGATCTTTTTCCAGATAGCTATATAGTTGTCTCAATATTTTAAAATTCCATCTATAACCCACTGATGATTATATGCTACTTTTTTCATATAGTAAGCTCCCATTTGTATATGGGTCCATTGGGGACTTTCTCTTCTATCTCTTGACTCCCCTCTGTTCATGATCTAATATCCCCTCATTACTGTTCTTTTTTTTCACAGGACCCCTAGTTATTTGCACTTATTTATTTTTCCATATGATTTTGGGTATCAGATTGTTTAGTTCCAGAGGGGGGAAAAACCTTTTGGTATTTTTATTTAGATCACATTAATCTTATAAATTAACTTAGAATTAACATCTTTATGAAGTTGAGTCTTCCTGTCTAAGAACATAGGTGTCTTTATTGGCTTATGTATACTTTTGTGCTCTTTAGGAGTTTATTTTTTAAATTTTCCTTGTTTAGGTTTTGCACTATTTCGATTAGACTCATTCCTGAGTACTTTATCTATTTTTCACTGTAATAAATGGGGTGTCCCATTCTATCTTCTGACTGGTGATGTTTGACTTTGCTCTTATCCTTCAGTTAGATCTCAAAGGTCATACTTCTAGAAGAGTCAGATTTGAATCTAATTCTGTTTTTCTTTACTCAGACATAAGCCAGTGATTTGATAAGATGCTCTTGTATATATAATGTAGATATATTTGGCACCTGCAAATGGTTATTTTAAGTAATAACAAATTTCTTATATAAAACCAGGGAGATCAACAAAACATTTACATTTATGCCTTGAGTAGTTGTTAAGTCCTCTATTGCACATAGTCAATTGAGAATAACTATGTTTTTAACTTTCCAATTTACATGGGTAACATAAAGATGTATGGCATAGTAATGACATAGAGGCAAGGGAAAAGTAAAAATAATGAATGCATCATATAAAAACTAAATTCATATTAATGGTTACTTGGTAAATCATTTGAAGAAGTCCTTTAAACTTATTTAATTCTATTTTACATATACCTGAAAATATATTATAGAAAGGCCAAGATATTGACATCAAAGTTCATGAAATTAGAATAGTCTGGGTGGTATAAATTTTTCAAAACACAGTAATGGTTATTCCAAATCCATTTCTTGTCTAAATCTTTCAATAATTATATTTTGGATATTTTCTGAAAACTGCTCTAAAGTGATCCATTACTGTGCTGATTTATTTCAAACAAGTTTTGTTTTTCTTTAAAAAAAATACATGTTATAGTAATATATGTAGGAGCAGTGGCAATATTATAAACTTTTATGAATTAGGAGACTATTCCACATAGGAGATGTAAATATATTATATTAAAATTCAGTAAACTGTAATTCTGCTGGACATGCTAATTTTCAATATTGTTAAATTATACTTGGCAGCATATAGTCAGTAATTCAGAGCACTTAGCTATTTTAAATAAACCTTTTTCCCCTTCGATTATGTTTGTGATTTCTCATTACCTTGCATGTTGTCACTGAGTTTGTAGCATAGTTTGTTTATTTTCTTGTTAGAGAATATATTCTCTCATGGAATTTGACAAAATGATTCAGGAGATGATTTCTTTGTATTTTTCTTGATGTTTTGGGAGAAGTTCTATTTGTCCTTTTATCAGGAACTTGTTTTAAAAGTTCTGATAGAGATATCATAAATTTTTTCCTTAAAAGGCAGACCAGGTTTCTCTACAAATAGTATTGTAAGTAACCCAGCATATGCCTATGAACATGAATCGATTGTAATTTCTGTACTCTTTTCATTTTGGGAAGTAAAGCCTGCGGTAGACACAAGAATGTGTTCTCTTGTTCAGTTTTTTAAATCTGGATTCCTGACACATTTTTTATAAGATGTGAAAATTCTTTTTATGCAAATGGAAGGAATCTTGGAGCAACTTTAAGTTTAAAAAAACAAAATGAATGGAAAGAGATCTCTGCCACCTTATCTATTGCAGGGAAGCAAAATACAGACAAGAGTTGGATTATTAATGTTGCTTTGTACCTGGCTAAGCAACTGTCCCATTGCAGTAACGCATTTTCTTCACAATTCAGCCAATGTTCCATTTGTATCCTTTACATTTTAGTAACATGTGTAAGTGTTTATTTTATATCTTTTTTATTTCTTTTCAATTATATAAATATTTGAATTCTCTGTTAAGGTCGTAATAATGCTTGCTTAAGTGTTTATTTTATATCTTTTTTATTTCTTTTCAATTATATAAATATTTGAATTCTCTGTTAAGGTCGTAATAATGCTTGCTTAAGCTGTGTGTGTGTGTGTGTGTGTGTGTGTGTGAGAGAGAGAGAGAGAGAGAGAGAGAGAGAGAGAAACCTGGGGTGTGTGTGTGTGTGTATCATCATTTGATTTATACTGACCTGGGTGTGTGTGTGTGTGTGTGTGTGTGTTTGTGTGTACCATCATTTGATTTATACTGACCTGGGTGTGTGTGTGTGTGTATGTACCATCATTTTGATTTATACTGACCTGGGTGTGTGTGTGTGTGTGTATACCATCATTTGATTTATACTGACCTGGGGGTGTGTGTGTGTGTGTGTGTGTGTGTGTGTGTGTGTGTGTGTGTGTGTGTGTGTGTATGTACCGTCATTTGATTTATACTGACCTGGAATATATAGAGAATTTCTTATAGGAACTCTTACATGAAATATGTCAAATTCAAATTGCAAAATAAATTGTTCTAGATATTATGAATTATTAGCCTCCTTAACAAAGGTTTCAGCTTACAGGACAAATTGCAGAAAATCTTGGAGAGGAAGAGCAGTTGGTCCAAGGCTTATGTGCCCTTCTGTTGGGCATTTCCATTTACTTCAATGATAACTCACTTGAGAGCTACATGAAGTAAGTAAGGGGAGAATGACTCACTAATGGCATCAAGAGATAATGATACATTTTTTTCTTCCAAAGTATAGTGTAGATCAAGCTTTTATGTTTTGTTCTGATTTTGTGGGTTTTGTAAAGCATCTTAATATGCTTATCCTTATAGAGAGAAACTAAAACAACTAATAGAGAAGAGGATTGGCAAGGAAAATTTCATAGAGAAACTAGGATTTATTAGCAAACATGAGTTGTATTCCAGAGCGTCTCAGAAACCCCAGCCAAACTTTCCCAGTCCAGAATACATGATATTTGATCATGAGTTTACAAAGCTGGTGAAAGAACTTGAAGGTAAGACAAGAAGGTTTATATTGATATTCATTAGAAAGTAATTGATTATATTGTGTATATACTGGATGCATGCAGATTATATGATAAACCTAAAACTAGAATTTTTTTCCCTACCTCTTGATCTGTTGCCCATTGAAGGACTTTTGGCTTTCAGTAAGATTGGAAAGATTATTTCTTATGTGTTATGGAGTTAAGCTATATGTTTTTACTGATTAAGTCTTAATAATAAAATAGTATTTAAAGTGTTTTAAACAAATTTAAATAAGCTTTCTTTTACAGGTGTTATAACTAAGGCTATTTATAAGTCCAGTGAAGAAGATAAAAAAGAAGAAGAGGTGAAGAAAACATTAGAACAGCATGACAGTATAGTGACTCACTACAAAAATATGATTCGAGAGCAAGTAAGTACAAATGAATTATGTACTCTCTGGTTATTGATACTTTCTACTTTAAGGAAGAATTTTTCCTGGCATTTCAAACGAAAGAGGATACACAAAGTAAAACTTATTATTTTCCAAAGCTTCTGAGTATTCAGCAGAGTGCTTAATATGTGCAAAGCACTGTTCAGGATGTTGTGGATAAAAATATGAGTCAGTCATGTTCCCCTGTCAGTCCCATAGGGAGAGAAACCTGTAAATAGATTACCATAACACATATATTATAACATATTAAGTCTAGTGTTAGAGAAAATCGAAGGTATATGGCAGCACTGACAGGCATTTCGTTTAGCTAGGTAGGAGCAAGGGCTTGCAGAAATCAGAGAAGCTGAGTCCTAGAAAGATGAATAGGAGTAAGATAGGCAAAGGAAGGATAGGGAAGAGTGGCAGAGGCTGACATACAGCATGATAAGTTTGAGTTTAGTGTTACTGGCACATACATAGAACAATCTGGTGGCTGGGAAAAGGAGAAATTTGAGGGGCAAGGCTAGAGGGAGTGAGCCAAAGGAGATTGTTGTGTGTAAGCTAGTGATGATAATAGCTACTCTTTTGTTTACTATGTTCTGTGTGCTCACTAAGCACATATTAAACACTGTCTCATTTAATTTTTACAACACCCCTAAAAAGTAGTTATTATTTTAGAATAAATGAGGAATCTGAGACTTAGAGAATTTAGACTTGCCCAGGGTCACTCAGTAATTGATGGAAAAGAATTCAAATATGTGTGTGTTACTGGGGCTCTAAAGCTCATACTATATGATAATAAATATTGTTACAATAAAATCTAAGTTCATGTAATTTTCTGAATTTCGGAGAATTTCCTTAGGATAGATCCTCAAATGTCATTCAAAGGGTGTAAGCATTTTAGAGCTCTAAGGTGCTTGTCGCCTAATGCCAAATAGCATTTTAAATGGTGAGAATATGAGGGTACTTCAAAAAGTTTGTGGAAAAATAGAATTAAAAGATAATATGAATCTTTCTATCAACTTTTTGAAGCACCCTCAAATGTCAAAAACATTGAATACAAATTATATTGCATGTACTTGATCAGTTATTAAGTGATCATTAAAAATTTTGTCTGTGAAAACTTTGAAGCAATATGGAAAAATTATGATAGAATAGTAAGTTAAATGTTACAAAATTATATATGGACTGGTTATGAGAAGTTTAAAAAACATGGATTGGAAAAAAATTAGAAGAAAAAAATATATCAAATTCTAACTGTAGTTATTATCAGCATGTTAAGAATTGGAAGCTCCTTTTTCTTTTTTTCGATCTTCTAAATGTCCTGTTATATGGTTGCTTTTAATGTTAAAAGTGATATGTATATATACATATACTAAGCTTCATAAATAGTTTGGTGTAAATTTCTTAAATGCTTTGATGGACCATAAAATGAAGTTTTTTCATTTGATTTTTTCCATAATTGCAGTGAGATTGCTGGCTGTGCTACAGTGTCTGTTAATAGGGCCTTACTTGAAATCTTACAGTTCTGCTGCATGTTAATTGGCCTTGTGCGTAAATTAATGTATTCCTGCTTAATTATTAAGTTATATTGGAAGTGTTTCATATCTTATACTGACCCAAAATAACCTTTTTTTAAAATTTGTTCATTTCCTTAATGTTAATTAGTATGAATTTAAAACACTTGAATTATGTTTTGCTTCACAGGATCTGCAACTCGAGGAATTAAGGCAACAGGTTTCTACGTTAAAGTGTCAAAATGAACAGCTACAGACAGCGGTCACACAGCAAGTATCTCAGATTCAGCAGCACAAGGATCAGTATAATCTTCTTAAAGTACAACTAGGTAAAGCATATTTAGCTATCACTATCGTGGCGTCCAGGTCATTCCATCCTCAAGAGCTATACAAAGTCAAGCAGATTCTTTTTGTGGGCTAATCTTTCTCTAACTTTAATCACTGTGACAAAGGTGTAAATTAGAGTTTAAAACAAAATAGCATTGTAGTTAAAAGTAGTTAAGGCTGGCTCTTTAGAGTTTGAAGTTGAAACCCCGTTCTACCTGTTCATATGACTCATTGATTCTCAGCCCTGGTGATATATTAGAATCTCCTAAGAAGCTTTAAAATAAAATACCAATGCTGAGACCCCAATAATATTCCTGATGTAATTAGTCAGGGGTTGGGTCCAGGCATCAGTAATTATTACAAGGCTCTCCAAGAGATTTTAATGTATAGTCAGTTGAGAATGACTTATGTAATTTTTCAGTTTCCTCTTCTGCAAAATTGAGATAATAACATTTGAGAATTGAATGAAATAACATATATAAAATTCTAGTTTTGCCTGTCAGGAACTCAATATGCTCATAAATACAGTCATGCATCACTTAACAACAGGGATACATCCTGAGAAATGCATCGTTAGACATTTTTGTCGTTGTGTGAACATCATAGAGTATACTTACACACAGACCTAGATAGTATAGCCTACTATGCACCTAGGTTGTATAGTATAGCCATTGTGATCCTATGGAACCACTGTCATTTATGCAGGCTATCATTGATCAAAATGTCATTAAGTGGCGCATGACTGTAGTATCATTCTATAGTGCTTATGATTAGAATGCTAGCTACTTAGAAATATAAAGTTTGTTTTATTTATATGAGACTAAAATTTTCAGAAAAAAAATTTTTTCTTCCTTTATGACAGTGATTTGTCAATTATGTCAGTCCATATAGAAAGCTATTCCTCTTGGAAGATTTTTTAAATGGATTTTATTTTCTCTTATATTCATTGACAGAATTGGAATTGAAATCACTGTAATTCTTAATCATAGGTCACTGACCATGCAGTTTAGCCAAGAATGCTGTTTTCTCTCCCAGAAACCAAGAAAATATCAATTCTCTGTTTTTATCAATTCACTATTCTGCAAAGATGAAATGTGATTGCATAAGGCTTCCAAAATAATTGAATTAAGAAAATCATATATTTGGATCTTAATATTTATATTAATCTTATATTTGAATCTTCTAGTTCAAAAAATGGAAAACTTAAGTTTATGCTGGCCTTTTTAATGTTATACCTACCCAATAGGAAAAGACAATCAGCATCAAGTTTCTAACAGTGATGGGGCTCAGATGAATGGTATTCAGCCAGAAGAAATTGGTAGGCTGCGAGAAGAGATTAAAGAATTAAAAAGTAATCAGGAACTTTTACAAAGCCAGCTAGCTGAAAAGGACTCATTGATTGAAAATTTGGTAAGTAAATGTTAAAAGTTTTTAAATAAGAAGTTAAGAGTAATTGTCATTATCCTGCTCATTTGTTCTGCTGGATCCCTTAAACCAGATTATCATATATTAGGATTCTTGAGTATGAGCTTTGGAGTCAGACTATCTAAGCTTTAGTGCTTCTTAGCTAATTTACTTTAAGCAACTTAGTTAACCTCTTTAAACTTGTTTTCTGATCTACAATATGGTGGTGGTAATATCTGTTTCATTGTTGTGAGACTTAAATGGAATTCTCAATACCTAGAAATAACTCATTAAGTATCTGCTTTTATGTTCTTTTTCCATATGACTTCAGGTAAATGTTTAGACTTAATAAATTACTTAGTATAAGTATAAATTTTTTAGCTATGGAAAGTTGTAGACAATATGTGTTATGTTGAAATTTTATCTTGGCTATAAAAATTAAAATGTCGATGTGAATTTTTTGGTAAGCGTGTGTAATATATAGCTTACATGTGTACAGTTCTGTTTTGATTTCTTTTCCTATCTCTTTAGACTGAAATTATTTTATTGTTTATTTCTTTGCTATTTGTAGAAATCATCCCACACATCTTCTGGCATGAACGAACAGTCTTCAGCAACAGCTTCAGCTCAAGATTCTGAACAAGTTGCAGAATTAAAACAGGTAATTTTCCAGCTTGATCCAAGTTCTGTTTTGTCTTGTTTTAATTATAACAGAGTAACAGACCTGTGGTTTTATTTATCTAGAACTACTCTGTCAGATGTAAGCAAAATTTGACAGTTGGAAATCCAGAAACTATTTTTAATTATATGGTAATGGTATTTTTTTATTTTTTATTGGTGTTCCTTTTAACAAATCTCAGCATCTCACCCATATTATTTGTAAATTATCAGTAAACTAATAATTAAAGAAAACTTTAAATATATTTATAAGCTGCAAATATAAAGATAAAATATGCTATTGACTATGATAATTGCTTGACCAATGTACTGGGTGTTTAACCCATTCTGTCCAGGAAAATGTTTAGAATTAGAAAAGGGAGAAACAGGGCCGAGCCCGTGGCACACTCGGGAGAGTGCGGTGCTGGGAGCGCAGCAGCACTCCCACCGCGGGTGCACTCACTGGCTGAGCGTGGTGCAGCCGGTCTCAAAAAAGGACAACAAAAAAAAAGAAAAGGGAGAAACAGGAAACTTGTGTAGATCTCAATTAGATGACTCCAGCTGAAAAGCTAAATTAACTTTTTCTGCTGTGGTAATTTATAATATCTAGAAAAGCAAATTAAACATTTTTTACTTGATTGATTTATAATGTTTATAAATTCCTATTAAACTAGATTATGCAGAGTTATCTTTATCCAATGAGAAAATGAGATGTATCAGAAAAGAAAGGAACTGTTTACATTTAGAATTATATAATGTAATAATAGGAAGAAAAACCTAGAGGAGTTTCAGATTACTCATTAGCATACTATCCCTAAACAGGTTCTAGGTTGGGTTTTCTTTTTTTTTTATTTTCTTTCTTTCCTTCTCCATCTTGTCTTTCTTTCTTCCTCCCTTTCTTATTAGAAAAGGAATGTGTCATCTTTTTAAAAAAATCCAAGCAATACTAAAGTAAGAACTAACCATCCTTACCAACCCAGACCTGACTTCCTTCTTCCACTACTCAGCTGGCCCAAACCCTCTGACGTGGCTGATCTGAGGGAGGAATGACTATACACACATTTGATAACGTCTGTGTACCTCAGAGTAGATTGTAAAATCAAACGTTTTTTTAAAAAATCACTTGTGATTAAGGATTTTCAAGTCTCCAATATGTGTCCACGGTGTTTATATGGGGAAGATTATTAATATGCTATTTTGGTTTTATTAAGTCTACCTACACTAGAACTGTATTAAAATGACAGGAATTGAGTTATTAATGTATAGCCTTTGTTTGTAAATTCCAAGTAAAAATTTTTACTATTATGTTTCCCAGTGAAACTTTCATTAGATATTTTTACAAAAGAGAGTTGCCTTTTAGTTTTTTACTTTTTCCAATTTATTTTCTTTTATAAGCTTTAGATTATTAAAATATATACACATTTTAAATGATAGTTTTGGCTTTTTATAATACATATAGTAAAATACTGTATTAAGTAGAAAGCCAAAATGGTTCATAATCTCATGGTTATGTAAACTCATTTTACTACCTAAAAAAACAAAACAAAGAAAAGCCACATGATAGAAATTTTAAAAAGAACAAAAGAAGAGAACTTTTTACATGCCAGCATCCTACCATTCCGTGTCTCCAGACATTACCAAATAACCAGAATGAGGGGAAATATCACCCCTGGTTTAGAGCCACATTATAATTGCTTTTCTTTTTCTGTACTTGGGGGAGGGGTTGGAAATTCCAATATTAATATAAATTTGATTCACCAGTTTTCACTATAGTACAAGTGCTTTTCTATATGTTTGGTGGCCCCTAATCTAGAGATGTTCTCTTTTGCCATTCCACATAATAAACCTATTGTTTTCAGCAAGGAGAGGAGGAACAGTGGCCTGATGTGTGAGACTGGGACAAGGATCTAACACAGGCCTGTAGTTTTTAACCCCATTTTTATCTGTACTTCCAGAGGTATTTAATGGTATCTCTGGAAGTATTGGTAATCCTTTTGGTAGTTATGTATTTGTTGTAAGTCAGGTATCAACTTGCCTTTCTCAATAGTTAACCCAGGTTTCAACTTTCTCAGGTGTGCTGAGTTAGTTATCACTGTCATTTGCTTTCTGAAATTCCCCCTTTTTTTTTTTTTTTTTTTTTTGTCTTTTTTTCCGTGTCCAGCAACGGATCACAACCCTCAGTGTTGCCCCCGTACCGGACCGGGGACCGGCGACGGGATCGCAAGCCTCGGCGTTGCTCCCGCGCCTCGCTCAGCCAGTGAGCGGGAGCCGGTCTGTACGTGGGATCCGAACCCTCGGACGGGAGCGCCGCCGCGCTTCCCAAGCAGCGCACTATCCAGTGCGCCACCGGGCCGGCCCCTAAATCAGACA
>NW_007726420.1:212619-344027 GCF_000696425.1 Galeopterus variegatus | reverse complement strand
TTGTCTTTTTTTCCGTGTCCAGCAACGGATCACAACCCTCAGTGTTGCCCCCGTACCGGACCGGGGACCGGCGACGGGATCGCAAGCCTCGGCGTTGCTCCCGCGCCTCGCTCAGCCAGTGAGCGGGAGCCGGTCTGTACGTGGGATCCGAACCCTCGGACGGGAGCGCCGCCGCGCTTCCCAAGCAGCGCACTATCCAGTGCGCCACCGGGCCGGCCCCTGAAATTCCCCTTTTTTATTGCTATTTTATATTCTCTTTGTCCTTCTAGGTTCTTTCCTTCCTTCTCTTCCTTTACCCCTTTCTTCCTCCCTTTATGATTTTTTGCATGGGATCTCAGAAGGGAGCAGAAATAAATGAATGCATCTAATTTTCCATCTTGATCCCAAAATTCAAGAATAGTTCTTTAGAGTTAGATTTTAAAACTTGGAAGTTCTGATTTTAGAGGGTAGTGTCAAGAAAGGAAATAATTTTTTAAAATTTCTTCCTGTAAATAGACATTTCCTTGATGAAATTAATACAATCTAATGTTATAGCTCAACTATTTTTGTCTCTTAGGAACTGGCAACATTAAAGTCTCAGTTAAATTCACAGTCTGTGGAGATAACCAAACTACAGACAGAAAAGCAGGAGCTGTTACAGAAATCAGAAGCATTTGTAAGTTAATTCTTTTTTTCTTTCTGAAAGGTTGTAAACACAAGGTTGATATATTATTCCTCAGCCACAATGAAAAAGAAGCAAATTCAACAGGTAGCACCTTCTCTTTAGATTACTCACTAGCCAGAGTTCTGCTACTACAAGCTTCTTGGCCATGGTGACAGCCATTTTATAATCAGACTGACCAGGTCAGTTTATTCAGTTACTTAACTGGTCATTTTTCTGGTATTATGTCCCATCTATGTCCTCTTCAGTCTAACTTGGCAGCTTTTCTGCTAGTATAAAATTACTAAAAACCTTGTTGGGCTCCCATGCAATTCATGGGAGTCTAGGCCGTTAGACAAGAGGGCCTTCACAGATCCTTCTTGGATAACCTCATCTCTGTTTCTGGCTTTTGCTGAGATGGTTGGTTGGATCCATGAGTTGCACAGGTAATCTCTATAAATGGTTGTCTAGCCATAGAACCTAATTCAGGCAAGCTCTTTGCCACTTTATAACAGGGATCACCTTTCCTCCAGTTTCCCATAATATGTTTCTCATTTCCTTCTGAGAACTCACCAGAAGCACCTTTAACATTCTACTAACCGATATTTCTACCGACATTCTGCTCATAGTGATATGTATATAAAGAATACTTTTAAAAGTTTATGGAAAGATTAGTATTATCTTTTAATTCTATTTTTCCACAAACTTTTAAAAGTACTCATATATCTGTAAGGCCATAGAAGCTTTCTCTACAACTCTCCTCTGTTCTTTCTGAGCCCTCACCAGAATCACCTTTAATGTCCATGTTTCTACCAATAGGCTCTTCAAGGTAATTTAGGCTTTGTCTCACATGCACCTCAAAACTCTTTGGTCTCTACCCATTACCCAGTTTCAAAGCCATTTCCACATTTTTAGATATTTGTTGCATTAGCACCCCACTTCCTGGTATTTTGTATAAAAAAAAAAGATGGGGAAAGACTGAAAAACTGATTTTAGAGTACCTTTTATAGCACTCAGGAAAATAACTTGCATTGCATTTCACTAGTTAATGGCATTTGGTTCAATTTATCTACCTGTCTGTCTGAGATGTTAGTATGGACTTAATTATAGGAAGTGTATGAGGGAATGTCTTTGAAAATAATCTCTGCTTACTATTAAAAACTGTGTTATAGCTGCATTAGAGCTGCTTTGTTGGTTACTTTTCTGGGCTTATCTTGAGACAGCTTAGCCCAGCCTTCCTCATGGCCTGATGAGATTTGATGCTGCGTTATGGGGACAGCTCATCTGTCAGCAGAGAGCACTTTGCTGCATATAAATACATGGGAATTATATTTCCTGTTATTAGAAAAAAAATTTCAAAATAGCAAGAAAATTAAATTACCACTTTGGTAGTTCATATTGATTGCTTGTAACTTTAAAGAAACATGTTTTTTTTCCATTTTGTACTTTCAGGCAAAATCAGTTCCTGTACAAGGAGAGAGTGAGACCATAATAGCCGCCAAAACTACTGATGTAGAAGGAAGACTGTCAGCATTATTACAAGAGACTAAAGAATTAAAGGTTGGTTTTTGGTGAAACTTTTATTTATTGCATGTAATTTGAAATGAACTCCAGGAAATTTGTTTTTATTTCATTTAATCTCTCAAATTCTTAGATTTCTGAAGCACACTAATGGGATATAATTTTATCTCACAACATTTCCATTCCTATTTTGATGACTAAAGATGGCACAAATGAAATTTTTTTAATACTGTTTCAAATAATGGTATTGAATATGTAAAATAAGAATGTCTGTGAATGTACTTTGAAAGTAAAATTTGTTGAAAATACTTAAGTTTTCTTATCGATATCAATATCTAATCACAATAACAAAACAAGGAGTACAAATTTGGCTAATGCCCAAGCCACATGTAGGTTTTCCATAAGGCTGAGGAACACAGGCACATTAAATCCTGGTAGCCTATTATGTGACAGAGACATCAGAATAAATAACATGAAGAAAGGAATGAGGTAACATTAATTTAAAAAGGGGGGGGGCATGAAGAAAAACAAAAATGTAAAAAGAAAGATAATGCATGATTGTGATTTTTGGATTGTGGTCAAATTATTTTGTTTTTAAACCATGGATTTTATTTGTTTTCTTGTTTTTTTGGTTTTATGTTTTTGGTGGCTGGTCTGTATGGGGATCCAAACCCTTGACCTTAGTGTTACAGTATCACACTGTAACCAACTGAGCTAACTAGCCAGCCCCCATGTATTTTATTTGAAGCTATTATTCTTTACCATTTAATTTTATGTTTGAAGTTGGGATAAATTTTTTTTAAACTTAAGTTTTAAGTTCTAATTCTGTTTCTAACCAGGTTTCTGCTATAAAGTGTTTTGTGTCTCTGTTTACTCCTCTGATTGTCTAAAATGGTATTAATTTTTCATCTCTTACAGTTTTTTGAGGAATAGCTAACTAAAACTTTTTGGGATATTAAACTCTATTTTTCCTAATAATCTTTAGTGAATAGTCTAACAAATTCTCATGTTACTGGATGTGTGTGTGTGTTTTAAACCTTCTATACCTTCAGTCCCCACCCCTAAACTCAGACTGGACAACTACAGTGATCTGTCATAAAAAGAAACTATTTATTTAACTATTTGTAAACTCTGGGAAAGCAAGTACTAATTTTAGATTATTGACTTTCACCTTTCTTTTCCTAGAATGAAATTAAAGCTCTGTCTGAAGAAAGAATTGCCATTAAAGAACAGCTGGATTCATCTAACAGTACCATTGCCATTTTACAAAATGAAAAAAATCAGCTAGAGTTGGAAATTACAGATTCTAAAAAGGAGCAAGATGATCTGTTGGTGCTATTGGCCGATCAAGATCAGAAAATACTGTCACTGAAAAATAAACTCAAGGATCTTGGTCATCCAGTAAGATTAAAATGTTTCCAAAAATGATTTGTATTATGTTTCTTTGTAATGCATTTTTTAAAGCATTAGTGTAGCATTGAAAAGTTGTTCCTAGGCATAGACAATGCAGGTTCATGAATATGGTATCATCTACATTGCTTTCACTGTGTTCAGTAAATTGACTGAAGACACAGTTTATGTTTAGTTTCCAGCGCTGATAAACTGTCCCCTTTTGGACCTTGAACCTAGAAAGTGAATTAATTTGATTGTTTCTATGATAACAAGACTCTCACCAACCAAGTGTGCCATTATCTTTTGCCATGTTTGGTTCAGATTTGTGTGTAGAGAGGTAGCCATCCATCAGCAAAGTTAACTGACCTATCTCATTCATATTAAAAATAACAGGGAGCCTTGAGCATTAAATCAAGGAAATCAGGTGGCTTATATTCTACCATAATTACTAGAATGCAAATTTATCTACTAGAATACAGAATTTATTAACAGTATATTTTATTACATGTTGAATGTGAAGTGAACAAATCTTTATAATATTAATTAGTATTTTCCTCTTTGAAGGTTGAAGAAGAGGATGAACTTGAATCAGGAGACCAAGAAGATGAGGATGATGAAATCGAAGATGGTGGCAAGGACCAAGATCATATCTAGCTTTAAAATCTCTAGGAATGATAGAGATTATATTGTAACTTAGAAGATGGAATCTTAACCAAGACAGTGCTTTGGTTTGCCTTCATACAAAATCAAGAATTAGAAACCAAGTGAAAAACAATCACTAACAAGACTATTGATGTATTTTTTAAATGTTGCCACCCATGTTGAAAACCCTAAAACTCTAACTTTATGTGGAACACATATCTTTTATTTAAATTCATCTGAACTGCCCTAAAGTATAATTTGCAAAGAGCTCCAGACATCAACAATATACCATTTTAAGGCATGTGGTGGCAGTGCTATTTGCCTTAGTTTGTTGGTTGTTTATTTTTTAGAATTTGTGACTTTAAGTACTAACACATTTGATTTAATTTGTATTGAATTGGAATCATTGTTTCTAAATTCAGTATTTGAGTTCTTAGCTGATGATTTCCTTTTAAAGAAATTAGTTTATTTAAAGGCAGGATAGTCTAGGCTGGGGGATAATGCACATCATCAGCCCTCCATCCAATGTGACTCCTAAGATGAACAAAACAGGACAGTTTAGAATGAGTCCCTGGATACCTGATATGGCCGCATTGTGTATCTCAGTGAAGAAATGGAAGGATACTGACACAGCAATGAGGGGGGCATTTCTGAGAAATTTGCTACAGTGTGGTTAGTTTTCTTTTTATTTTAAGCTAAACGTCTAAAACAAATTGCAAGTTAACAGGTCATACAATTCAGATTTAGCATTGTTGTTTGATTATCATAAAACATATTATGTTCCTAGTTTTAAAAAGATCCAAACTGTGATTTATATAATTTATTGGCATTTTTGCTGAATAAGTTTAAGTCAAATAATAGATTTTTAAAAAGCACATGAAGCAGTGTGTCAAAATTTAATGTTTTCGTAATAAAAATAGATATTATGTTCACTTAATTCCTGGTCATGTTTCCCTTTTTTTAGATTTTGAAAAAGTATTCTTAATAATAGGTGAGGCAAATAGAAATGGTGAGGGGACATCTTCTACTAGGTGTACGTTACTGTAGCTGAATGTTAAAAGCAATCTTATTTAAAACTAACAACTGGGATTCAATAAGTTTAGAGGGAGCTAATTGGAGCAACTACAGAAGTGGAAAAGGTTAGAGGAGGGTTTGGATGTTTCTGAATTCAGTATTGGAGCTCTTAGTAATGATTTCCTTTTAAAGAAGTGTGTTTACTTAAAGGCAAGATAGCCTGCACGGAGGGATAATGTGTATCATCTGCCTTCTAGGTTCAGAAATAGTTTGAGCAGTCCACTAAGGGGCACAGACTTTTCAAAGAGGAGGAGTAGTATTCTTCACCTGTCTTGAAAAAGGAGATGGCTTTGTGTTACAGAGCACCATGGATGCTGCACTGTGCCCCGACCCCTGCCATCCCACCACTGACACCACCATCCTAAGGTGGCACTTGCTCTCAGAGAACTATTTGACTTATCATTGGACCAGCCTGGATTATGTGAAATCTTCCTAAAGTTGATACCACATAATGAACTACAGGGTTAATGACTATATTTCACGCTAATGTCATAAGGATAAAGAAAAATGGATCAGGAATGAGAATTCATAAGTATGGAATACCAAAGATCTTCAGAAAGAAACATCTGCAAAATCAGTGCTAGTGTGCCAAACTCAGTCACTCAGGCTGGCCTAGAATAGGGAAGACACAAAGAGTCCTCTTCATAACTGCACAGTTTAGCCTGGAGCCAAAAGGGACGTCTTCCTAAGGCCAGCTAGAGTTTTTTTTTTGCATGGATTAGTTCTGGAGCCTCCTAAACTGTCTCTCATCTGGTTGTTGCCTCTCCACGCCCTCCCCCCACCCTAGCCCCCCACCATTCTCATATTCGCCACAGTAAGTTTCTAAAGTGCACATATGAGCAGAAGATTCTGCAGTGCCTAATGTTTGTAGTCCTTAGCAAGGGAGATAAGACCCTTTTGTGCTTTGCCGTGCTCCAGCCTTGTTGCCCTTCAAGTATATTTTAGAACCATTGCCAAGGTATTTCTTTATTTTTTTTTGAAGAAAATGTAGTTTTATTAATATTATTTTTGTACATTCTAGGATGTTGCAGAGCAGTTGGGCAGCTGGGAGGGTGGGAGAGAGGGGAAAGGGGAAGGAAATGGGATGGAAGGAGGAAGAAGGAGGAAGGGTGGAATTGAGGCCTGTGGCACCCCCCTCATTCCCACAAGGGAGACCGGGGGGCTTCCAGCGGTAGCTTGGTCATTGCCTGGTCATTGCTCGGCTGTGTGCAGATGTCAGGGGGGTGTGTCAAAAGCCCTCACCCCCCACCACCACTCCAGCTCCAAGATATTTCTATTACTGGCTGCTGTGGTCTGAATGTTTGTACCAGCCCCCAAAATTCGTATGTTGATATTCTCACCCCCAAGGTGATGATATCAGGAGGTGCGGGGCCTTTGGGAAGTGATAGGGTAATGGGGGCATAGCCCTCATGAATGGGATTAATGGTTTTATAGAAGAAATCCAAGAGAGAGAGAGAGAGACCTTCACCCTTCCCCTCATGTGAGGTTAGAGCAAGAAGATGGCTGCCTGTGAGGAAGTGGGCCCTCACCAGACAATCTGCCAGCGCCTTGATCTTAGACTTCTCAGCCTCCACAACTGTGGGAAATAAGTTTCTGTTGTTTATTAGTCACTTATCTATGGTATTTTGTTACAGCCGCCCAAACAGACTATGACACACAACATATATTCTGCTTCCTCATTTCTCGCTTTGCTTTTTTGCACATGGCTCTTTTCTCTGCCCATTTATCTATCCTCTCATTAAAGGATTCCATGTGTTGAGGGCCACAACAGTAGAGTAATAGCCATAAAGCGTGAAACTTATGTGTCTTTATGATTTGAAACTTACTCAAGTATAGTTTACAATTCCAGCACTTCCAGAAAAAAAGGAATGATCACTTGAAATTACTGTAAGAGGTAAAGTGACAGCTTGCATTTTAATGGGTTAAGTTATTGGTCTGAAATTATGCTGATAAACCCTTACATTTCATTCAATTCATTTAACTATAGGCATTGGGGATATAGCAGTGAAAAAGGCAGTCCCTTTGTTTAACTTACATTCTAGAGTAAGCAACAAAAATATATATGATGTCAAGTGCTATGTAGCTTCTGGAAAGGAGTTTGCATTTTATTCTGAGTTTGATGGGAAGCCAGAGGAGTGATTAGATCTGATTTCTAGTTCATAGATTACCTCTCTGCTCTGTTGAGAATTGTGCAATTCATCAGGAGACTAGGTAGGAGGCTGTTGCAGTGGTCTAAGCAAAAGCAGATGTAGTTCAAACTACATTTTAAGGGTGGAGGTGTCTAAAATGGTAGGATTTGAGATTTATAGGTAGAGCTGAGAGGACTTAATGAATTGCACATGTCTGGGGAATAGGGGAGCAAGAAAAATCAACAACTTCTTGGGAAGGGTTGATGTGGTTTGCTGAGTTGAAGAAGGTGGGTTTGGGGTGGTAATCTAGGGTCATGTTTTTAGGCTTCCTAAATCTGAGATCCAAGTACATGCATTCATCAGATGGATGTAGAAATTTGTAGCTCATTGGGACTGGAAAAATAGTAAATAGATGGTATTTAAATTCATGCAGCACAATACATTCTCTTAGGGAATGAGTGTAGAGAGGAGGCAGCTAAGAACTAAGCCTCACAACAGTTCAGTCTTCAGAGGTCAGGACTAGATCTTACGTAATATTAAGTGAATAATCAAATAATCCTACCCCAGAGCAAATTTGATCATTGGAATTAAAGGGAAAACAGAAAATTATGATCTTTGAACTGATTTCTGACTGCAATTTTGGAAAATGAAAACTATTCTTTTCAAAACTGCTTTAGTGAAACATTATTTTATTGACACAATTATTTGTTTACTAGTGAATCTAATTAAACCTGCTTTTTTGAGAAATCTGCCGTGCTAACCAAGTAGAAGATAAGTACGAGGGGTCTTCAAAAGTTTATGGAAACATTCATATTATCTTTTAATTATATTTTTCCACAACCTTTTTCAAGTACCCTTGTATCTGAAGGAAATTTTTTTTTACAATTACATTATATCATTTAAAAGTTTGTGTTTGTAATGCAAGTTATTTTATCGAGTTGCCCCTTGTGGATTAGTTACATACATCCCTGCTAGCACCTCTAAAGAGAAGTTGTTCTTGTGACTATTCTTCATCTGTACTTGAAAACTTTAGGATTTTCTGTAACCTTCCAAAATAAAAATTAAGCCAGAGGAAAAACATTAAGCTGAAACATATTATCTGTTTTAAAATGTGGTTTTCCTTTCTAGCAAATTAACTCAGTTGTTCTAGGATAGGTTTTTTCCCATATCCACCTTAAGCAATTGTGACTAGTTGTTTTAGTTTGAAAACTAAAGCTTTACACACTGGCCTTAGTAAAATTATATATTGTTTTTGATTTTGCTGATTACAGAAAAATGAGGCCACTTTGTAATTGCATATTTTCACCTATGAGAATATAAACACATGAGTTTCTAATATTTGGTTTGCTAGTCTTTTTCCAGCTCTGGCATTTAATTCTAGGTTTATTTAAATAAATTTATTATTCTGTACATTTGTTGGGATATCTATAATGGTAAAGCTTGTCATTTTGTGGCTCTTTTGTGGTTCTTTTTACTTAACAAAGCTCTTTTGCCTCTCTTTGACATTCTACACTTCTAATATCTGTGTAAGACTGCTTTTTGCCTCATCACAGAAAAGGTGAGATGCAACTCGGTTGCTGTGGCGGGCATGGGGTCGATCTTCTGATTCTTTTTTACTCTATTGTTCTTGGCCCACAATGAGGTTGCAAAAATAAAGCCTGTTTTAAAAATAAGTAGGCAACTGCCGTGCAGCAAAAACAGGTTAGATGGCTTAAAAGTAGGGTGAGCTGAATAAAAGCTTAAGTATTACTTAGTTTTCTATACTATGTTACAGATTACCACAAATTTAGCAGCTTATACAATGCACATTTATGATCTCAGTTTCTGTGGGTCAGGAGTCAGGGCACAGCTTAACTGGAGTCCTCTGCTATTGGTCATAAGCTGCAATCAAGGGGTTGGCTAGGCTGTGTTCTCATCTGTACTTTCAACTGGGGGAGAATTGCTTCCAAAGCTCAGTCAGGTTGTTAGCAGCATTCATTTTCTTGTAGCTGTAGAAATGATAGCTTCAGGTTTTTGCTGACTGTTGACTGAAGTCTGCCCTCAGCTCCTAGAAGCCCTCAAATCTCTAGTTCCTAGCCTCATGGGCTTCCTCAGTGTTTTAGTCCATTTTGTGTTGCTATAACAGTATTACCTGAGACTGGTAAAGAAGAAAGGTTTATTTGGCTTACGATTCTGGGACAGCTGCATCTGGCATGGGCCTCAGGCTGTTTCTACTAATGGCAGAAAGTGGCAGGCAGCCAGCAGGTACAGGCAGATCACATGGCGAGAGCAAGCAAGAGAGAGAGAGAGAGAGGAGGTGCCAGAGTCCTTTAAACGATCAGGTCTCATGGGAACTAATAAAGCAAGAACTCACTACCCCTCCTCCCCCAGGGAGAGCATTAATCCATTCATGAGGGATCTGCCCCCATGACTCAATCAGTTTCCAACACTGCCACATTGGAGATCAAATTTCCACATGAGTTTTGGAGGGGACAGCACATCCAAACTCTATCACTCATCATGCTTACTTCATCAAGCTAGCAAGGAGAATCCCTAGCCTCAGTCAGTTAGCAAGACTGAGTCTTATACAACACAATCATTGGGGTGACATCCATCACCTTGCCATTAAGATAACACAACCATGGGGGTGACATCTCTTCACTTATGCCATGTTCTATTTGGTTAGAAGCCAGTGAGGTCTTGCCCACACTCAGGGGAGGGCATTCCACAAAGGCATCAATACCAGAAGGAGGAAATCATGGGTTGTCACGTACTTTTTGCTATGGTTTGAATGTGTCCCCCAAAAGTTCATGTGTTGGAAACTTAATTGTAACTTTATTAACAGGTGCGAACTTTCAGAGGTGATTAGGCCATGAAGGCACTGCACAAATGGATTAATGCTGTTATCATGAGACCAGGTTAGTTATCATGAGAGTGTGCTCCTGATGAAAAGGATGAGTTCAGCCCAATTTCCTCTCTCTGTCTCATATGCTCATTTCTGCCCTCTGTCTTTCCACCATGAGGTGACCCTCACCAGATGCTGGTGCCATGCTCTTGGACTTCCCAGTTTCCAGAACTATGAGAAATAAATGTTTTTTCTTTATAAATTATCCAGTTTGTAGTATTCTGATTTAGCAGCAGAAAACTGACTAAGACACTTTTATTCCCTTGAACTGTAATTCTTAATCTGTCAGATGTTTTCAAAATTAGGCTGGGGTTGGGGGTGATGAGGAGGGTGTAATTGGTAGTAAGTTTAACAGCAAATGTTTGTGTTAAACCCCTGCTTATTTAGTTCCAGGCTAGAATCCTTGCAAATGGACAGCTAAATAGGTCAGATTAACTATTACAGTGGTCAGTAATAAATATAACAGTATAAAGCTATCAACCACAATCTAGACATTAGCATCTCACAAATTTATATCTTCAGGCCAGTGCTCTTCTTTGACCTTTCTAATCACTTCACTGTCTTTAATTGGCATCTCCAAGATACCTCATACCTATGTTAAAAGCAAATTCAAGTTTCTGTCCTCCCATATCTGGTCCTCTTCTATGCTTACCTCGGTAATTTGGCACCATCCTCTATCCAATTGCACAAACAAGTCTCAGACTCATCTTTAGTACCTACCTCTAAGTTTTGGTTTTGATTCCTAAAAAGTTCTCATATTTGTCTGTTTTCTTCCATCTTCTTGGTGTTCTCTCCCTGGCTCTTCTTGAATGCTTGCTCTGATGGGGCTACCTGGCAAGGAACTGGGACAACCAACAGCCAGCGAGGAACTGAAGCCCTTAGCCCAACAGCTCAGAAAGAACTTAATCCTGCCCAACAGCCACTAAGTGAGCTTGGAAGTGGTTCCTGCCCCAGTGAACCTTGAAATGACTGTAGCTCTGGCTGACACATTGATTGCACCCTTGTGAGAGACCCTGAAGCAGTAGGCCCAGCAAAGCCATGCTGGATTTCCACAGACACTGGGAGATATGTGTGTTGTTTTAAGCCGCTGAGTTTTGGGACTATTTATTATGCAGCAATAAGTACAAGTAACTCTTATACATTGTATGTTAGTGCATAGTACCCAGTTCCCTTTTCTCTCTCATGTCTCCTTTCCAATTTTGGTAGGTTTTACTATTAAAATTTCTACCTTAAGTGTTGGGATGAAACTAATAGAAAACTACTTTGAGATATTTTGCTACAATAAGGAGTAGAGAAATGGGCCAATAGCTGGAGTAGGATGTGGGCTCAAGTGAGAGATTTTTTTAAAATAGCAAATACTACTGGATATATGCTGACGGAAATGATCAACTAGAGAAGAGGAGGGGTTTACAGTGCTAGAGTGATGTCCCCGAATAGATGAGTGGAGATAAGATCCAAAGCCCAAATGGCAGGGACAGCCTTGGACTGGAGTATAGAAAATATGCTATATCCATAGTAATAGAGAAGATGGAGGAGATGGGTAAAAAAGGAAATAAACTGGTGTATGGTAGTGGGACTGTGTTGAAATTTTCTTCTTGCTTCTATTTTCTAAGTTAAAGAGGAAGCAAGATATCAATTGAAAGTAAGGACTAAGGAAGAGTTTTGAGGAAAGTAGAGAAATTATAAAAATAGATTTCACACAGTGGAGTGTGGGAAACTGAATAGACCAAGAAAATGTAGTTCCAAGCATCAACTTCAGGCACCAAAATGTCCAGAGGAATGAGAACTTGTCTTCTGTGTCTCTTTAAGAGCCTGAAAATCTTTCCTTGAAGCCCCAGCCGGCTTCCCATAAGGGTGAACATCAAGCATACCTGGGAAGGTGACCTTGGCTCTGCCTTCTCACAGCACTTGGTAGTTTCTTTGGCAACTACCAAGTTAAGTTAGACAAGGAATGTTTTGTGCTAGGAGCTGACCACCTGCCTTGTTTTTTATGAACTCCCCAATCTGTGGATCTGCATGTGGACTGGGAGGGCTGTGAGTTGGCACCCAGACAGAGACTGATTTGCAACCAATTAAGTGAATCCATGCACCTTGATCTTCAGCAGCTATACATTCCCTGGGTAGGTGATGGGGGCCAAGAAACTGTGTACATGAGTAGCGCCTGAGCCTCCAGATGGCATGAAGATACGATGGACTCAGTACTCCTTTCTTGTATCCCTCTATAAAGTTAAAAAATGAATTATTAGAATAAAATCTAATGTATCATATGACTTTGACTGACAATTGAAAATCTGTGACCACTGCTGATATGAGACAGGATCATGTTTGAAGCAGGATTGGTATTCAGATCCTCAATTCAATCTGTGTCTTCCTGTTTCATGGCCAGAATTGGCTCACAGATCCATTTACTGGCAAACCAACTATTGCCAAAGGAAATGAGACCACCATGATAGCTTTGACTAATTGCAATTCACCCCAGCATGTGATGAGCGAGTGGAGAGCACCTCTTAAGCACACAGCTTTGCGGGGGTGGGTGATACATGAATAAGGGTCATGTTAGTAAGAAGGAAGCCTGAACTCTTGTTCCTACACTTTCAAATTTCTGAGCAATTTACTAAACCTTTATGAATCTCAGTTTCTTTTTGGATCTAATTATACCTACTTAATAGGAGCCAGGTGGTTGCAGTGAGAGATATTGGGTAGATAACCTGTTGCATCTGGTGTGTTGTGTTTAAGGCATGCATATACACAGGATAAAATAGAACCTGCTCTTAGGACTCCATAGCTCTTTGTGGAGACAGAGGGATTGGTGTCAGAAAGTCCTACTTATAAGTTGACTCTTTCATGTTAGAGATGAATTATAGACCAGATAACTAAAGCACCAATGTGACCAATTTCCCCATTTTCTAATATATATTTCATACATATATGAAATTCACTTTTTTTGTGATACTAAACATATTTTGAATGCTAAGTGCTATCAATTTCCATTTGACATATTTTTTGTGATTGCCTACCATGTTTAAAGCACTGTGAAATTACCAATGTCTGAAGGTAAGTGAAAAATTCTTCCATTATATCAGTGTTTTCCTAAACAGATTATTTTTTACTCATTGGTACTTTCTTAGCAAGCAGTGACTCATGTGCAGACTTAGCCAAAAGCACTGTGTGCCACAGCTGGTGGACCACTTGTATCAATTTGTTTTTCCATTTATCCTATCCATTTAATGTAGATGAGCAAATAGATTTGATACTGGAAGTAGTGGAAAGAGCAGGCAGACTTCAGTCCAAACCCTTGCTCTCCCACTTTTAAATTTCTGAGCAAATTACTAAACCTCTATGAATCTTAGTTCCTTTCTGGAGCTAATTATACCTACCTAATAGGGTTGTTGTAAAGATTAAATAGTTAAATTTTTAATATATCCATATAAGTCTGCTTAGACTGTTATGCCATAGAAACATAGGATTCCAAAATTTCAGTGGCTTACAACACCCAAAGCTACTTCTTGTTCACATTCATATCCTTGGCATGTCAGTTGTGGCTCTGCTGAAGAAACAACTTCTATCTGGGAGAGGCAGGTCTCATGGCAGAGGGAAAAGAGAAATGGCAGAATGTCAAGCTAAGGCTGGGTCTGGAGCTCACAGACCCCTCAAGCCCATTGTCCAGACTGGGTCACAAGCCCTTCACACATAGGTCTATGAGCTAGGTAACCGGCAAAAAGGTGCTTGGAGCCATAGGTTTGAGAGCATGGCCACACGGGGCAGAAGCCCAAGACAGTAAACGCCAGCCAGGTGGCACCACTGTTCATGCCACTAACTCCACCCACACACAACTTGCTTACAAAGAATGTGCTGCACCACACCTAAGCAGACCTAAGGCTAGGGGGCCTGATTAAATTATTCTATTTTCCCAACAATCCACCCCTTCAGGGTGCCTGCCTTACAATCTACACATTCAGAATCTTCCAGGATGTTCCCTTAGCGAGGATAAATGACCTTTACATTTACATAACCTATTGTCTGTTCAATATGCCTTAAGGCTTGTAGTTCTGTCCCATTAACTATTAGCTGCATATGTCTGGTTAGTAGTCATCATTGGTGTGATTTTCCATGGAAATCCTGCAGTCATACTGATGGGAAGTTCAATGCACATTCAGGGAGACACATTGATCATGGGACTCTAGTGCAGTGCCTGCAGCCAGAACACTACGGGCGAAAAGACAGAAGATTTATTGGTACCAACAGGGGAAGTTGGTAAGATACATGCCAGTTTGCCATCCTGAGAAAGGATGGTTGCAGGAATAGGTATCCTACCTGGTTTATGATACCATACTTTATCTGCTAGTACTGTTGGATCTGTAGGTTCTATATGTAACAGTATAGGGGGACTCATAATTGGCCATAATGGTAATACAAATGTGCCCTTTGGAATAGAGCACTTATCTGTTCCAGGCCCTGTTACCTTTACTCGAGGAGGCCAGGTACTTGTCACCCAAGGTGAAACTTGCAAGTCTTCCTCTAATCCTTTCCCCCAAGACCTACCCAGTGTATATGGGGGGCTTTTATTCTCCACATCCATTCCCATTGTACTGTCTGTCCCTGTTGCAAACAGGTTGGGGCCAGTAAGAGAATATTTCCATTCTTGCCACATAAGGACTATTTGCTAAAATCAAGCGTTTGTTGATAGCCTTACTGGAATGACTTGTTTCACTGAAAGTTACCAGAAGGACTATTTGCTAAAATCAAGCGTTTGTTGATAGCCTTACTGGAATGACTTGTTTCACTGAAAGTTACCAGAAGGACTATTTGCTAAAATCAAGCGTTTGTTGATAGCCTTACTGGAATGACTTGTTTCACTGAAAGTTACCAGCAGTCCAGTACGGGCGCGACACTGAGGGTTGCGATCCGTTGCCGGACACGAAAAAAGACAAAAAGGAAAAAAAAAAAAAAGAATCCTGACTGTCGGCCATAACCACCGTGTCCACCCCTTCAGGGATGGGGGTTGGGTAGATAGCCTTAGTCCCTTTTTTAAAAGACCATTGTACTGTTCAATCATTCCCACTGCCTGGGGATTGTGGAATATGCTAAAAAGCATATGTACTTCATAGGGCCTGGTTTTCCAAAGTCTTGCAGTTTCAAATATTGACCTTGCAGAGGACTGGAAATTTTCCTAAGGCTATAAGTCTCTGTTGCAAGATAAGAATTGTGGCACAGCACGGTTGCTGACTCAAAGACAGATTAGTTACTGATTGATATCTAAGTTGCTGGAAAACTGCTAGAGGGAGAAGGACTATTTGCTAAAATCAAGCGTTTGTTGATAGCCTTACTGGAATGACTTGTTTCACTGAAAGTTACCAGCCTATATTGTTAAACTATAACCCCACCTATGTTCTCTTCCTGGTCTGGAAAATAAATGCAGGAAGAGAACCCCAATTCTGGGTTAATTTCCTGAGGAAGGGTTGCCTCTTGCTGGAGGGTCCCAGGAAAGTTAACCACTTTGGGGTCTCTCACTGCTCAGAAGAGATGGGCTTTGAGTAATCCTTTGCATCTCCGTCACCCAGGGGAAGTGGGGTGACAAGTCCATGGGCAGTGAAGCAGGGGATGATATGGCACGTGTAACTTCCACTGAATAGACAACTGGGAGGCCCACCACTGAACCCCATGTCCAGTAAAGTGCTTTCCATTATCACTCTCTATAACTACAGGCTGACCATACATGGCCATAAGGCTATTCAGTGACTTCACAGAGTTTACCTGTCTGGGGCCTTACAAGGCCATACAAACAGAAGACCAGTAGCCATGTCAACAACAATGAAGATGTATCTGAAATTCTCTGACCTTGGCAGTGGTCTGACAAAGTCCACTTGCCATTGAGTCAGGGGCACCCTTTCTCGAATTATTTGCCCATCTGTATGGGGTACCCACCAGGGTTGTGGACTGTCTTGAGCACATACTGGACAAGCACAACAGGCATTCACTACATCTTCCCATTTTATAGGCAGCGCTCATCTTTGAGCTGCCATCCACATGGTTTTGTTGCCAGCATGCTGCATTCATCGATGTAACCACTGGGCTATATCAGAAGCTGGCTCTCTCTCCAGCCACCTTACCTTAGCCAAGGCATTGGCTTCATCATTTCCTGGACTGTCTAAGGAGAAGTATACTGTGACATGGAAAAGAGTTACTTCTTTCTCATGTCCCAGTTCCCATAACTCTTGCCACATGGCTTGTCCCCACAGGGGTTGGTGGCCTATCATCCACTGTTGATACTTGCAAGTAGAAATCCAAAGGGTTAAACCTTTGTACACAGCCCAGCTGTCAGTACAGATGGTTAATGGCCCAGGCTCATTTTTTATTCCCATCCATACTGCTCTCACTTTACCCCATTGACTGCTTTGCTCTGTGCCATTTTCATACCACATAGTACCTGTTAAGGGCTGGACAGCAACAGCTGTCCACAATGCTGAAGTTCCCATGCTAGAGCCATCTGTATACCAAGCTTGCTCTGTGATAGGTCCTTGTCCCTTATGGAAAGGTGTAGCCTCCCCCTCCATGGGCAAGGATTGTGCCAAAGTTTCCTCCACAACCTCTAGTGGGCCTAGCACAGTTTGCAACTCTTTGGACAAAGGACTCATTAACACAGTGCTCCTTTGTTCTATATATGCTCCCCATTTAGAAAAAGTGGGCGTCTGAGCAATGCGCATCTTAGGGATGGTTGCCCACATGCACAGCCAACCTATTATGGGGTATGTCGTCCTTACTAGGACTTTGGCAGTTCCTGTGATAGCTTCAGTAGCTATCAAGGCAGAATACACAGCTGCTAACTGCTTTTCTTTTAGGGTATAATGCACTTCAGCATCCTTCCAGAGCTGAGACCAGAATCCTACAGGTGTTCAGAATCAGTCCTGTCTCTGCCAGAAACCTCATCCTAACCCCTCCTGGGTAATATGTACATCTAACTCAAAAGGCTTAGTGAGGTCGGCCAATTGTAATGCCTGTACTTGCAGTATTGCCTTTTTTGTAGCCCAATAAGCTTGTTCTACTTCCTCAGTCCAATCCCAGAGGGCTTCTTTCTTTGTTAATGCATACTGTGGGTACAAAAGCTCTCCAATACCCCAAAGTCCCAAATATGTCTGTAACTGAGCTACAGTTGTGGTCAAGGGTATGCCTGTACCTTGTCTATAATATCTTCTGGGATGACTCTGGTCTTACCCAACCAGACCACTCTCAAGAATTTGACTGACAGCCCAGGTCCTTCCACTTTGGCTGTGTTCATGGCGCACCACATTGTTCCAAATGTCTTAACAGCATTGGAGCTGACTGGGTTAAATCTGCAAGAGAATCAGAGGTTAGTAACACATCATCAATGTAGTGAAACATTGTAACCATGCTGGACCTAGTCCACTTGGCTAGGTCCCCAGCTACCAAACCATTACAGATGGTTGGGCTATGCAGATAACCTTGGGGCAATACTTGAAAGATCCACTGCCTTCCTTCCCAGGTGAAGGTGAACTGATCTTGGCTGTCAGCCAAGATTGAAATAGAGAAAAAAGCATTTGCAAGGTCTAATACATAATAATAAGTTCTCAGCTGAGTCATCAGCTGATCCATCAAGTTGTGAACTGAAGGCACAGCTGTATGCAAAGGAGGCACTACCTTGTTCAGTTCTCGATAATCTACAGTCATTCTCCAGGTACCATCAGGCTTTTTCACTGGCCATACCAGAGCATTAAATAGGCTCTGAGCCAGATGAATAATGCCAACTTTCTCTAATTCCAATACAGTGCCACTTATCTCTGCATGTCCTCCTGGTAGGCGATACTGTTTTACATTAACTACACGTTTTGGCTTGGGTAACAGCTGTGGGTCATGTTTAGCATATCCTTGTAACACAGGCTTTACTGTCTGTATTCACAGCTGAAACTCTCCAACTGTCGTTTGCAGGTGCAAACCATAAAGTACGTCCATACCAAAGATGTACTCAGCTACGGGGGATATATATATATATATATATATATATATAGTATATACACGAGGAGGTAATCTTCCTGTGCCCAATGGCAGTGACACAGCTTTGACCTCAATTGTATGTCCTCCATATCCATCTATATGAACTGTGGCCCCTGGAAACTTATCTGGATTGCCATATATCAGGCTACATGCTGCACCTGTATCCACCAATGCCAAAACACGCTGCACATTCGTCCTTGACCAATATATTGCCAATTCAACATGAGGCCTCTGGTCCTCGCCTGCTCCCATAAGATGAGCACCTTGGCCTGTCCCCTAATCAAAACAGAACAGTTCATCCACCTTCTTGGAAGCAACCAAAAAGTCCTTTAATCCACAGAGTGTACCGTGCTACCTGTTTCTGGATGTTTAGGAAAACACTGTTCAGGGTGCAATTGCTGCCACAAGACAAACAGAGCTGCATTTGGCTGCCAGTCAATTTTCTTTTTATCAACCCCTGCTGCAAGCAAGTCAAGCCACATCTGCTTATGGCTAGTCTTGCTTGGTCCCTTTGAGATAAAATCCTGAGTATTTCTTGGGGGTTTAGTCTTAGCCACCTTTCAGACCTCTTTTACTTGTCTGCTATCCTCTATTTCACCCAGGCTCACTATCATGTTCATTACCTCATGTATAGGACAACCAATGTATGGGACCAGTATGGCCATCAGTGACCCAAAGGACGTTGACAGGGCATTTTGCAGCACTATGTCTCTCATGCTGCCTGTAAAGTTTTCATTGTCTGGGCCATGAGTGTTCAGATTAAACATGGACTGCCTCATCCCCAGCTCCCAAATGATTTGGGCCAGCTTAGCATATATTTGCCATTTACTCACAATCTTGGGCAGTTCTCCAGCATTTGCCCACATGGTTCAAGCAGCTGAACTCACCTGGTCCATCAAGGAGTGATTACCTCACCCTTGTGTATATCTGCGGATATTCTGCAGCCGCTGCCTCAGGGACGGGTGTACGGTGATGGAGGCCAATTTTTCCAACTCCTCACCAGAACATATCACACTGTCCACCCCTAGGTCCCATAAATGTAACAGCCAAGCAGCCAGGGTCTCCCCATGTTTCTACCTGAACCATCTCCCCAAATCAACCAATTCAACCTGTGTATACGGGACACAGGTGGTGAACTGGGTCACCTGTGGATCGCCCACTGGTTGTCCATCTGGTCCCTTAGGCTTCTCATGTCTCGATTTCTCGTGCACAACAGGTTGGGCCTGGAGATGCATGGTTTCTCCCAACTCCCTGCTGGGTTGGTCGTCTTCCCTGGTGTGAAAGGCAGGAGTGGCCAGTGACTGCATGTCATCCTCCAGGATAATCATCTGTGCTTCCAATGACTCTGCTTTCTGCCACAAATCTCGATCAGTTTGCAGCATCGTGAGCAGCAGCCGGGCTCCAGTCAGCAGAAAAGTGGCCACCAGGCACCACATGCTCAAGGACAGCCACATTTCCTCCCCCTCCCAAAGGGTTTTCTACGGTAGTGCCTGGTCTATGCTGCCTTGCAATACAGTGAGCAGCAACCAGATCCCGGTCAACAGGAACGTGGCCATAGGGCAGAGCATATTCAAAAGTAACCACATTTCCTCCTTCTAAGGGCTTTTGGCTCCTGTACCTGTTCAGAATCCTGTTACAACTATGTCAATTGTTGAGCTAAGGCCAGGTCTGGAGCTCACAGACCTCTCAAGCCTGTTGTCCAGACTGGGTCACAAACCCTTCACATGCAGGTCTATGAGCTAGGTAACTTGCAAAAAGGTCCTTGGATACAACCAGGCACACTGAGCCAGCGCCTTGGGGCCCACCCAGGGACCCAGAGTATGGAGTTGGGGACTGGACCTCTCTCCCACAACAAGCACAACATGCCAGCAACTCGGAGCCCACCCAGGGACCCGGGGCAAGGAGAAGGGGAATGGTCCTCTCTCCCACAACCAGGCACACCACGCCAGCACCTTGGGGCATGCCCAGGGTCCCAGGGCATGGAGAAGGCGACCGGACCACCCTCCCACAACCAGGCACACTGAGCCAGCACCTTAGAACCCACTCAGGGACCTGGGGTATGGAGTCGGGGATCCGACTACCCTCCCACAACCAGGCACAACATGCCAGCACCTTGGAGCCCACCCAGGGACCCAGGGCATGGAGAAGGGGACCAAACCTCTCTCCCACAACCAGGCACACCACGCCAGTATCTTGGGGCCTGCCCAGGGACCTGAGGCAAGGAGAAGGGGAATGGACCTCTCTCCCACAACCAGGCACACTGAGCCAGCACCTCGGGGCCCACCCACAGCCCTGGGGCATGGAGAAGGAGACCGGACCACCCTCTCACAACCAGCCACACCACGCCAGCACCTTGGGGCCTGCCCAGGGACCCAAGGCAAGGAAAGGGGAATGGACCTCTCTCCCACAACCAGGCATACTGAACCAGCGCTTCAGGGCCCACCTGGGAAACCAAGGTGTGGAGAAGGGGACTGGACCTCTGTCCCACAACCAGGGACATGGTGCCAGCACCTCAGGGCCTGCCCAGCCCAGAGGCATGCAGAAGGGGACTGGACCCTCCTCCCATACCAGGCACAAAACGCCAGCACCTCAGGGCCCACCTGGGTACCAGAGGCATGGAAAAGGGGACTGGACCCTCTTCCTACAACCAGGCACATGGCACCAGCGCCTTGGGGCCTGTCCAGGGACCAGAGGCATGGAGAAGAGGACCAGACACACCCCACAACCAGGCATACCGCCAGTGCCAAGGAGCATACCAAAAACAGCACCTCCATGTGGGTGGCCCACTGCAGCCACCACAATAACCATGGCTGCTGCAAAAGTGGCTAGACACCACAGCCACCATGCAGGTGGTCCGCCAACCACCGGAGAGCATTCAAAAAGAAGAGGAGCCAGCAGAGACAAAGAAAAGAAGAGGATGTCTCTTTCCACAAAGCCCATTTCAGAGTGACAGAAGAAGCATCTACTCTATGATAATATTGGGGGATCTGATCAGATCTCTCAGCATTGGACAGATCATCTAAGCAACAAGTTAACCGAGTAACCATTATTCTTTCAGAAGGAGAGAAGAAATCTAGGGCAAATAGAGGGGGGAGGAGGAAGGAATGAAGGAAGGGGAAAGGTTGGACAAGGAGCATAAAGAATAATTACGATTTGTAACAATATATATGCTAGTAATATTAATTTAATCAACATATCTCAATGTTCAACCCCCAAAATATGTATAATTGATTTTGATTTAATAAATAAATTTTTTTTTAAAAAAAGGTCCTTGGAGCTGTAGTTTTGAGAGCATGGCCATGCAGGGTGGATGCCTGAGGCAGTAAATGCCAGCCAGGTGGCGGCACCATGCATGCACACTAACTCCACCCCCACACAACTTGCTTACAAAGAATGTGCTGCACCACCCCCAACCAGACCTAAGGCGAGGGAGCCTGATTAAATTATTCTATTTTCCCAACACAGAATCTCAGAGTAGCTCTTAAAACTTTTGCTTAGAAGTGGCATCACTTCCATTCACATGTCATTGGCCAAAGAAAGTCACGGCCAAGCTAATGTCAATACAAAGTAAAATCCTTCCATAAGGACAGACCCAGTAGGGAGGGGCAATGAACATGTTAACAATCATACTTTCCTCTTTTCTCTTTTTGGTCCCTGGATACAACCAGGCACACTGAGCCTGGAGGAAGGAGATTGTATAGCACGGCAAGGCATTGATATGTCATGGTTAAGGGTGTAAATTCTGGAGACAAACTGCCTGAATTCAAATCCTAACTCTGCCATTTTCTAACCATGTGGCTCTGATAAAGTTATTTAACCTCTCTATGCCTCAGTTTCCTCATCTATAAGATGGGAATAATAATGATGCCTATGTCATAGAGCTGTGAATTAAATGAGTTATAAGTACAGTGTTTGGAACAGCACACGGCACATAGCATGCCCCATTAAAGTGTTAATTGTTGCTGCTGCTGCTGTTAATGTTATTATTGAAAGAAACCTGGCTTGAAGTCAAAAGATCTAATTTAAAATCTCAGCATTATCATTCTAACAGTGACCTGGAGCGAATCACTTAATTTCTGTGAACTTATTATATCTTCATCTGTAAAACTGGAATAACATTAATTTCTGGAGAGGCCTCATAGGGCCATGGTTAAAAAGCATGGACTCTGGAGCTGGACTGCCTGGGATCATATACCACTTTCAAGCTGTGTGACTTTGGGCAAATTACTAAACTTCTGTGTACCTCAATTTCATTATCTATAAAATAGGGGTAATAATCATACCTTATGTTCATAGGAGTGTTATGAGTATTAAATAGATTAATAGTTATAATATATGTAAAGTTATTAGAATAGTTCCTGGTGCTTAGTGAAGGCTCAATAACTGGTTGGCACGGAGAAGAAGTGCTTAATAAGTGTTAACTAGTAATATTTTCTCACAGGGTTTTGAGGCTTGACTGAATAGGTATGAAAGTGCTTTATATAAAAAGTACTGGCCAAATGTGAAGACTCAGGAATTTGCAGTGTAGACTTCTATGGCTATGTAATTAGGCTTAACCAGGCTTAGCGTGTCCAGGCTGTGGCAAACACTTTCGTCTGAAAGTCAGCTCAGTTCAGAGTGATGTTAACTGCCTTCTTGAGGTGGGGACGGGCTCTGGCTATTTTGTTTGTACCTTATAACTTGTAGAAGCAAAAGCTGACACTTCACCCTGCTTCCAATATGACTGAGCACCTTTCACATCAAATTCAGGACAAACAAAGCTTTGCATCCTTAATTAAACCAAAAAGATTGGAGTCACCCTGACTGGTTCTGATCTCCAAAGTAATAAAATCTTGACTATTTCCTATAAGCCCAGACTCCCTAACCAAAATAATTTTATCCCTGATTTTTGCTAAGCTGATGCCTGAAGGCACATCATAACCTTTGTGAAATGGTGATTATGTGGGAAATGTACTGTTTCCCCACCATGAGCTGACCAATGTAACCATCATAACCTTGGTAATTTTGAGGGGTTTTTTCCCTTTAAATACTTCTTGCTATGGTTTGAATGGCCCCTCTAAAATTCATGTTTTAATTTAACTTATTGTAATTGCCATTGGGATGGTATTAAGAAGTGGGAACTTTAAGAAGTGATTAGGTCATGAGGGCTGTGCCCTTATGAACGGATTAATGCTCTTATTGAAGGAGCAGGTTAGTTATCGCAGGAGTTCAGCCCCTTTTCTCTATATCACTTGCATGCTTGCCCTCCATCATGGAATGATGCAGCTCGAAGGCTCTCACCAGATGCCAGAGCCATGCTCTTCAACTTCCCAGCCTCCGGAATTGGGACCCAAACACATTTCTTTTCTTTATAAATTACCTAGTCTCTGATATTCTGCTATAGCAGCAGAAAACAGACTAAGACAGTTCTGTTTTGTGTTTTAATTTGGAAAGCCTGTTCTTCTGAAGTCTGACTCCCCCTCTCTATGTGAGTAAACTTTATCTTTTCTAAATGTTTTTGTCTTGGCTATAGTTCATTGAACTAAGAGAATTTATATTTGTATTCTTGTTCAGTCTGGTCTGGCTTCCTTAACTAGGAGGATATGAACTGGAGAGCTGTGTAGCCATCGTCATCAGATGGGTAGACCGAGAGGTGGAGAGTTCATTTGCAGTGTGGAATGAAGCAGAGACAAGGTGGGATGGGGTAAGAGATAGGAGTTGAAGTGAGGCAGGACTGAATATGGACACACCCCAGGGAGGCTGCTCATGAATATTCAAACTGGATCAGCACTAGCCAGTTTTTTGTTTTGCAGTTAATGAACCTGTACTGAGCTGACAACAGCTTAATCACCCTACCAATCAGCATGGTACACCTGGAACTTTGCAGTTTACAAAAACTGCAGCACCTGCACACTAAGAGGAACAAAAGTGCAGACAATCACTATGTGACCTTGCACCCATGACGCTATACTAGAAAGGACAAGTTAAGGGAAAAGCAACCCCACTATGCATGACCAAAAACTTCAGAAACTCAGGGATGTATGACAGAAAGCTCGTGCAAGCTTGCATCAGCCTGTTGGGCTTTATTTACCCTAGATTCTCCTACCCCCCCCCCCCAAGGCTAAATATTCCTTCTCTTGCTTAGGATAGAGAAACACCCCAGCCCTGAAGAGCATATATATCCTCCCCCTAAGAATTCAGGCATGCTCCTAATTCATGGGATCACCGCGCACCCTTCTACACATACTTTCCCTTTACAATAAAGTCCTATTGTCTGAATGTTCTGTCTGTCCCTCTTCTTTTTCTTTCACTGATCAGGTGCTTACCTTGTTGTAGACTTCCCTCAGTCCCATGAAAGGTTCTCCTTCACAGTTTGACCAAGAACCTGGAACTGCTCTCTGGTAACAGAAGGACAACCCTACCACCAACTCTCCAAATAGCCTTCATCTTATCACACTGTTGTATTCACTTCAACACTCATCACTCGCTAAAATCTTTGTTTAATTTATTCACTTGTGTCTCTATACCCACAGAATGAGTGTAAGTACTATGAGGGCAGGAGAATTGTCTTGCTCACCACTGAATTCCCAGTGTATAAATCAATGCTTGCCACAAAGTGGGCACTCCATAAACACAGACTGAAAAATGAATTCTATTTACCGTTCATAATTGTAGGAGAGGAGAAAAATCTTTTCTTTTTGCCCACCTTAAGTTCATTGACTGGGGCCCTAGTAAATTAGACTGATAAAGGACAAATTAACAAAAGAAAAGTATACAAATTTACTTAATATAAATTTTATGTGACACGGGAGACTTCATAAGGAAACAAAGATACAAATAGGCTAAACCCGAGCATTTAAAAAAATTATTTATTAATTAACATTTTTTTTTACATTTTAAGATATTGTTGCAGAGCAGTTGGAGAGGAGGGGGAGGGGAAGGGCGAGGAGAGGGGGAGGAGAAGGGGGAGGGGGTGTGGTTGAGGCCTGCGGCACCCCCCTCGTTTGGCAGGGGAGACCAGGGGTCTTCCAGCAGTGGCTCAGTCATTGCTGGGCTGGATGCAGATGTCAGGGGGGTGTGGCTGAAGCCATCAGTCCCCCACTGCCCTGAGCTCAGGAACCCAAGTTGTTTCCGGTGGCAGCTCGGTGGTTATTGGGGGGCTGGTTGCAGATGTCTGGAGGGCGTGGCTGAAGCCGTTGGCCCCCCACTGCCCCAGAAACCCGAGTATTTTTGTACTAGGTTTGATGAAGAGTAGAAAATCGTATGAAAATGTAATGGGACCAAAAGGGGTATGAACTAAATGTAGTAAACTGGGAGAACTTTAGCAAGGCCTGTTTGTTCCGATTCCTCTCAGTATCCTTCCATCTTCAGAGATAAGGATATTGTTTTCCTCCAGGTATAGGGAGGACACCTCTCACATGAGGGGCTTATGAGCTGCTTCAAGGGAAGGTCAGAGAGTCCTTTCAGCACCTGCTGTCTCCCAAATTCCTTCAGTTTAATATATTCAATATGCCAAGGTGCCCTATCTTGGGCTAGTGTGTTCTGAACCCCTCCATAATCACATTAAAATCTGAAAGCTTCTGTGCTGTTGTTTCAAAGACTTTGTTACCTACTTTGAGTTATTATAAATTTAACAGAATTAGAAACATTGACCAAATAATAATTTTATGTGATTAATTTTGAAGTCTGAGACTTTAAAAATGATAAGAGCCTGCATTCCACGAAATGGGTTTTATTGGAGCATCCCTTCAAGGTGGCTAATAACTAGTAATGTGTGAAGACTTACAAATCATCCTGCAGAGTAACCTGGGATGATCTCTCCCATCCACTCCCTTGAGTTATAATGATGAGCCCTTAAGAAAAAGAGAGGGGACAGCTATGACTTGTTCCCATCTTCACTTTGAGATTCAAAGGCATATGATTGCTTGGTTTTATATGTGATTTATATTTAATTATCCAGAGGAAGTTTCTTTCAAATTGCCTTTTCCTTCTAAAATGTTCAGAGGAATGCCCTTTATAAGTAGCTAATTAACACGGGCATTTTTTGCAACTAATAGTAATAGACTAAAAGTTTTTTATATTCTCCACCAAATGCTTATTCGTGATAAATCCGCTTTGATCATAATGAGTATTTAATCTTTGTTAATGTGAACATAGGTAATTTGCCATCTTAGTTAAGGACTAATATGGGTCTGTATGGCTCATTTTGTTTGCTGTCCACTAACTTTGTTTACCTTCCTCTGAATGGGAAATTTTTATATGGGCTAAAATACCATTTAATAAACTTAAGAACTCCTCAAATTTTTAAAATAAATGTATTTATTATACCTGTTTATTTCCAGAGTTTCCTTGTTTTCAGATTCTGAAGTTTTCTACCGTGTGTGTGTGTGTGTGTGTGTGTGTGTGTGTGTGTGTGTGTGTGTGTGTGTGTGGTGCTACATGACTACGCCAGTTGTTGAGCTCTTTTATCTGCCCATAATCCTGCCAACTGGGCCAATTGCAAAGCTCTGGCTCTGTCAGAATCCTGCCAACTGGGCCAACTGTCGAGCTAGGGCTGGGTCTGGAGCTCACAGACCCCTCAAGCCTGTTGTCCAGACTGCGTCACGAACGCTTCACACAGCAGGCTGGGTCACCAGACCCCTCACACACAGGTCTATGAGCTAGGTAACCGGCAAACAGATCCTTGGAAGCCAAAGGTTGGAAAACATGGCTCTGCAGAGCGGATGCCTGAGGCAGACACCAGCCAAGGTGGCAGGAACCATGCATGCACACTAACTACACACACACACACACACACACACACACACAATTTGTTTACCGAACCATCCCCAACCAGCCCTGAGGCGAGGGGAGACTGATTAAATTATTCTATTTTCCCAACAGTGTTTGTGTTAAAGATATGGATAAACCACTTGGGAGTGTATCATTTTTTTTAGAGAAATCATTTTCAAATGATGCAGCAGGAAGGATCTTTGACAATATTTTATAAGCACTTTTGACTTATATTTAACTTTATAAAGGATTTATTTATAATGATTAAAAGAGACCTTAGCCAGAGAGTTGGGTAGCTAAGACCAAGCAGAAAATTTCAGTTAGCCATTAACTTAGGAACAATTCCATTACAACTAGTGATTTGTTGGACTCGATTTTTTTTCAAGTAAGTCATAGTCATTCCAAGCCATGGAACTAATAATCATCAATTCCTTGAGGTTAGCAGAGGACCTGAGAAACTTACCATGAGGCTGAAACTCCCCAGGCATAAAATCATACCCCAGAAAAATCCTTCTCAAAAGTATTTCTGTTTTTCTCCAATTACATACTCTTATGCTGATTTACTTTAGATGTTGCTCACCTAAAATTAAGAATTGAGATGAAGTTTTCTTCTTTTCCTTACCTTTCCTAATCAACTACAAACAAAGGAAAACCTGGCTGACATACTGAATAGGTCCCCAGGTCCCTAGGCACAAAGGCCTCTTCATTTTGCTCTGATATTTTGGGCGGACTGTAGAGCTGTGCTCCCCAACAAGGGAGGAGCCAGAGAAGATAGATTTTGTCCAGAAATGACAGGCACTGGTTGAAGCTGGATGCACGCCACTATGTTGACAGTGGATTTATTTACATGTGGTGCTTCCAGTGTTTTGGAAGCATGCAAAGCTAGCAAGTTGGCTGCCTTCTTGTCAAAAGTATTCTCTGGTTTCCCTTCCAATCTTTGAATTGGCTGTAAGGTAGAAGGACAGAGACCAAGTTAAAGAAAGCCCTTCCTGATGGGAATACACAGGTGGCTACACACAAATTGACAGAGTCTTGGCCTGAAAGAGGTTGGGGGTGGGGGTTACGGGTTGCATGTGTGACTACTACAGAAGAGAAAATAAAGGGGGAGCATGAGGCTGCTGGGATGACATCCAACAGGTAGGTATGGTTGAAGTTGGGCTAAACTGGGAAAATTTCAAAAACACACACAAGCAGAGGGTCTAATAGAATGAACCCCATGCTGGTTCATTTATCAAGATTCACTACATGTAATCTATCTCTTTTTTTGTTGTTGTTGTTGTTGCTAAAATATTTTAAAGCAAACTCCAGACCATAACTTATTTCATTTCTATATACTCATACTTGAGAACTAGGCTGACTTTTGTTTGGTAATGGTACATGGAATATTTTCACAGTTCTGACTAGTTAGTATATGGCCTGAATAAGGGACTTTTAGCTTTTGTTCTTTATAGTCTTGAGTCTTTGGACCAAACCAACTTTTATTTCTGACAATAACTGAGATTAACTGAGTTTAGAAGGTTTTATTTAGTGTTTGTTTAGATGATTGTCTCATAGAGGAAGATAGAAGCCTCTACCTTCTTTGATTTTATTCTCTCAGTGAATAAAGTATGTTTTTCTAAAATGGTCTGGTGAAAACTTAATTTGTTATTCTTTTTTTTTTTTTTTTTGTTTTTTTGTCTTTTTCCGTGTCCGGCAACGGATCGCAACCCTCAGTGTTGCCCCCGTACTGGACCGGGGACTGGCAACGGGATTGCAACCCTTGGTGTTGCTCCCGCGCCTCGCTCAGCCAGTGAGCAGGAACCGGTCTATATGTGGGATCCGAACCCTCGGGTGGGAGCGCTGCCGCGTTTCCCAAGCGGCGCACTATCCAGTGCGCCACCGGTCCGGCCTTCATTTGCCTACATTTTGAATGCCATCTGTCCCCTTAGATACTAACTTAGGGTATGGGGGAACAAGTCATAAGGCTGGGTCCATATCAACACACCCAAGTAGATAGATCCTTAAGTGTCCTAGACCGCTGCTCTCTCCTGGTCACCACCAACCACCTCCTGAGTAGTTTCAATGCTGGGTGCTTTCACTAAGCAGTTAAGATGGGATAGATATTTTCTGTCCCTTCATCTGTTTTTTTCTTTATTATCAATATGACACAATGCTAGGGCATTTTCAGTGAAGAAATCTTTTTGCCACATCTATGCTTTAATACATGTGCTCCCAGGACCAGTTAATGTCTTTCATCTGGCCTAGTGTTTTTATATCTTTCTTGTCTCTGTTGAATTGTTCATCACCATCAGTTGCCTGTTAGAATATTTAATTGCCACCAGCAAATGTGAGTAGGTCAAAATTTTTCTTGAGTCCAAGTTCTGTTGGCTTGCTGAGGGACCCCATCAGTTTTTTAGGCAAGGATTAGAGCCTAAACACATCCTGGTTATTATGCCTTAGATGACCAATTTTTATAAAATGTTAGGAAACCAACTGTTTTTTGTTGATGGTGGGTGCTATTTTCGTTTTAGGATTTCCTTCAGGATGATATCGGAATTCAAATAGTTAGTTTCAACTTTATACTTCTAAACTTAGCCCACTATTGAACTTTTCTAGTATGACAGATGTGTTTTATATACCAAAAAAAAAAAAAGAAAAAAAAATCTGTTCTCACTGATTCCAAAACATTTCTACTTGGGTTTAGTACACAAGACATTTGAAGAATTCAGACACACTCAAGTTTTACCAGCCCCTCAAATATTACCACTGTACTAACCTTCTATAATTCAAATATGGACTTCTCTTTTAAATTACCTAAAGCAGGTGCTCTAAACTGGGAGCAATTTTGTCCCCCAGGGGACATTTGGCAATGTCTGGACACATCGCTGTTGTCACACCTGGGAGGAGGGGTGCTACTGGCATCTAGTGGTACAGGGATGCTGCTAAACGTCCTACAATGCCCAGGCAACCCAGCAACAAAGAATTATCCAGCCCAAAAAGTCAATAGTCCTGTTGTTGAGAGACTGTGATTTTAGGAAAGACAATCTGCTATAGACTTACCAGCATCTGAAATACACAGTAGCTTTCTCTGTCTAGGACTGCTGACACTGCTCTCGTCTGACAAAGAAAGCACCCCTTTCTATAAACAGAAGAGTGAAGTTGTCTTAGAACCCCTTTTTTCCTTTGGTCTCCTGCTTCCTTTCCAAATGGATGCATATTATTCAAAATTTGGAGAAGGGCCACTCAAAATAATCACACTAAGTTAGTGGCTTTGGCAAGGTATAAAATGTCTTAGGTAAAATGGGAAACCTGCTAACAGACGTGGACAAGTCAAGGGTCAGTGGCTGTCTCTGTCACCATCCTTCCTTTCCACCATAGCCACTGGCCCCACACACTCTCTTGCCTTGCATCTGTGTGTCCCAGCTCTGCAGCCAGTGCCAACCCCAGCCTTCTCATCTCAGCCCTTCCTCTTCTGGGACCTTAGGGACAGTCCAAGGTGGTCTACAAGCTCATGTGCAAAATAACCACAGACACCCCTTCCCCCTCAGTCAGGCCCTGAGAGTCTTGCAAAAGAAACCCAGGTTTTGAGTTTGATTTTTATCTTCTTCCCCCTCAACATACACATCTTTTCTCCAATCTGTATGTATTGGCTAAAATGTCCTTTTTCAAACTTCATGGGACTTCCACTTATATCTTCAAATTGGAGCTCCTTGTAACATCTCATAACGTTTCATAAGGTTTTCAGTTCCTGATGGAGGTTGGATGTGTTGTCCCCTCCAAAACTCATGTGGAAATCATGTTGAAATCTGATCCTCAATGTGGCAGTGCTGGGGAGCAGATCCTTCATGAATAGATTAGTCCCCTTCCTGGGGGGGGGGGGGGGGTAGTGAGTGAGTTCTTGCTCTGTTAGTTCCCGTGAGAGCTCGTTGTATATAGGACCCTGGCACCTCCTCTCTCTCTCTTGCTTCCTCTTGCCATGTGATCTGCTCATATCCACCAGCTGCCTGCCGCTTTCCGCCATGAGTAGAAGCAGTCTGAGGCCCATGCCAGATGCAGCTGTCCCAGAATCATAAGCCAAATAAACCTCTTTCCTTTATAAATTACCCAGTCTCAGGCATTTCTGTTATAGCAACACAAAATGGACTAATACAGTTCTTTAGACAAATTTAAGTGAATAATGATGCCAAACACATCTCATAAGCAACAAACTTATTTATAAATAGAAAGCATAGCTCTAACAGTAACATTACCAAAATCAGTGGTTAAAGCAATATGTAGTACTCTCGTTTCTGATACCAGCCCTGAGAAGGTTTACCAGAAGCACAGCTGTCCTCTGTTGGAAGCCATAACTGGCTCAGCAGGAATGAGCACCCAGATCAATGAGCGATGTCTATCCTGAGCAAGCAAATGGGCACTGGTGGCATGGATACCACATATTTGCCGTAAATTCTAGTCTGTCATTCACATGCATCTATATCAATAACTATGTATCTGTTTGAAAAGAGCAAGAGTTTATTCTTTTGCAGGTTCATTCTTATATCCTGAAAACATTGATCCATCAATATGTGTTAAATAAATCACTTGTACAAACTCTAAAATTCACACCTGACCCTGTATTTTACCATATCTCCCATGGGATGGGTGAGAACCAGAGGACAAGATTGCTGAGTCCAGAGGCATCAGCTGGATGATTAACCAGAAGGATTCACTAGGTAAGTGATTTGTTACCGTAAAGCAAACTACAGCAACACATGATTAAAATTTCCACCTTGACAAAATGACAAATTACTACATGTCAGAGACTCCTAGGTTGCTTGTGAATAATGGGAACTGTGATGATAAATCCCAAACTTTCACTCTGAGGTACCCCTTCAGCAAAAGAATGAATGTCATTCTTCTAGAGGCCCTGCAATAAAGGCATTGCCAAGCTCAAAAATATGCGGGAGTCTCACATTTCATCTTAAAAATTCATGTGAATTTTACATTCTATGTCACAATATAGTATTTATTGCAACATTAATATGTTTTAAATTATCAGCTCAGGGCCAGCCGGTTAGCTCAGTTGGTTAGAGCACGATGTTGATAACACCAAGGTTAAGGGTTCAGAGCCCCATACCAGCCAGCCACAGAAAACAAACAAAAAAACAAAAAATTAGATAAATTTCTAAAAATTTTCTCAAAAAAAATCCTTCAGAAAGTTGATTGTCTCAGATGAATCATGTTTAGCTTATGGCTTGGCACACCATCGAGTCCTCCAAAGGAGCACATGATGGATGAAAAGGGTGGGTGTAATACATGGAACTCGGTCAGTGTAGTTGGTTGAATGTGTCTCCCCAAAAGATATGTGCAAGTCCTAACCCCCCTACCTCTGAATGTGACCTTATTTGGAAATAGGGTCTTTGCATATATAATTAAGTTGAGGATCTGGAGGTAAGATCATCCTGGATTTAATCTGATGAGGGAGATTCGCAACCTAGAGATACAGGGAAGAAGGTCCCGTGAAGATGGAGTCAGAGGCTAGATTATGCTGCCACAAGCCCAGGAATTTAAGAGCCACCAGAAGCTGAAAGAGGCAAGGAAGGATTCTTCCTGAGCCTTCAGAGGGAGCATGGCCCTGCTGCCACCTTGATTTCTGACTTCTGGCCTCTAGAAATATGAAAGAAAAAATTTCTACTCATATTGTTTTAAGCCACCAAGTTTGTGGTAGTTTGTTATAGCAGCTCTAGGAAACTGATACTCTTAGAAACTGCAAAAAAATCACAATTCCAAAGATAATACCACCGATACTTAAACCCTGCTCTGGCCATATAGTTAGAAGTTATTTTTAACCACTGCTCTCAGACAAATTGGCAAGTGTACAACTAATCTTAAGCATAGTGTCTGGTTAGCTTTGCTTACAGCCCTGACAGATGCTTTACGAAATAATCTTTATCCTGAGAAATTATAGGTATTTTTAACTAGGCACAGGCCATACAAAAATGTACAAATTTGGATGAATACCAAGAAAAATATGCTTGTGTATAAAAATTGGATAATTTGTGCCTCAAAGCACTTTGGTCTGACTCCAGCTTTCCAGCGAATCAGCCTCATGAACATGTGTCCTTGATGCTCAGCTCTTGTCTATTGCAATTTTGTAAAAGTATCTAATGGGATTGTAAAAAAAAATAGTTGTGAACATTGCCAGAAGATATATTTTAATATTTTTAAAGTATTTTAGAATAACTTTGATAGGTAACAGTGATAGATGAGCTAGCCAGAATACCCAAGAAAATTCAGTCTTTCACAATTTTTCCCTACGGTATCTTTTTTCTTAGGATATTTTCTTTGAGACAAGCCTTAGATATTAGCGGCCACCAATTCACTGTGATTTCAGAGGTTTGAGAAGACCCTTTGTTATCACCCCAAGACTTACCTACTTGCTTGCAAGTTACCTGAATTCCGCTCAGGGAGATTTAGTCTGAGTGGGTCTTGACCTACAGCTTTTAAATCCCCACAAACAGCAGTATGTATAAGGTGCTCTAGAGTGCACAAAGCACTTTCACGTATATTAACACATTTGATTCTCACAACGACCCATTTTATAGACAATGAGACTTGGAAGTAAAGGGGATCAGAATATGCCACCCTAAAATATGCCACTTTGGCATAAGAATTACGGAGGCTTACCCAAGGTGACACAGTGATGTAGTGGAAACTTGCATCCAGGTCTCCTGACTTCAGAAGATGTCTACTTTCTGCTATGCTAACACACCTTAAAATGCTCCTGCTTCTGGGAGAGGTTCTATTAAAGTCAGACAGAGGCCCAGGAACAGGATTCACACTTTCTCACAAAGTCCCTGTACACAATAACCAAAAATGGGAAGTTCATTCAACATCATTTCTTATGCAATTATTGGCCACCCATTATATGCCAGGCCCTGGGTCATAGTATTGAACAAAGCAGACAGAGTCCCTGTCCTTGGGAATTTAAGTTCTAGTAGGGACAACATATAACAACAACTAAATACACTGTGAATTATTTGATTAAGGTGTTAGAAGTGCTACAAAGAACTGAAGGGAGCAGCCTGAGCATATCTGGGGTGATCAGACCTTAGGTGGGGGTGGGGAAGGGGGGTCAGGGAAGTGCTGCTTAGGTTGCACTCTCAGGGATGATTAGCGATTAATGGGGTGGGAGTGGGGGGACTGGGGGAGAACTGCTATGGAGGAGAGGTGGAAGGAGAGAATATTTCAAGCAAAAAGGATAGCATGTTGCAGACTCGGAGTCAGATACTCAGATCTCTATCATTCTCCTTTTCTGTCTCTCTCTGTACCTGTGGGCTCTTCTCTCTACATCTTAAAACAGAAACTGAAACCTAATTTTTTTCCTGTGTAGAATGTGTTGTAGAAACATCCTTGAATAGAAGGGCCTTCCTCTCATCCAGTCTACACTATCTCCCTCCCCTCCTTAGGAAGTACGGTCAGTAACTCAAACATCGTTTCTGAAAATTTGCTGATTCCTAAGTTACTTTTATTCACCCCGATTTTAGCATAAATGAATTTAGATCTTTTCTTGAAAGGGGAATAGATATAAAAGGGTATAAGAAGGGGGAAAACAATTAACCTAGTTAATCCTACCTACAGAAGATCATCAATCTGGATGCCATGTGGACCTCACACTGCATGGCTCTGTGTTCCTATAGGCAAATCTAGAAGCTCTGGAAGGAGAAGAAATGGGACTACAACAATGGCTACTTACCGTCTGAAATGTAAGAACTCCAGGAGAAAGACCAGAAGACTTACACACTGAGTTGCTAAAAACACAGGTGAAACATTTTTATTCATGTAAGTAAGTATGCGTATGCATATACATAGATGATGTCAATGTCTTTGTCATTCAGTCTTTCCTTTATTTATTTAACACCGATTATGTACCATGGAAGCCGAAGAGCACAGTGGTTAGTAGAGCGGGCTGGAGTCAGAGAGCCTGGGCTTGGAATCCTGACTTTGACACTTGCTGGCTGTGTGACCTGGGGTAAATTATTTAGCCTCTCTGTGTCTTGCTTTCCTCATCTATAAAATGGGAATAATATTAAAAGCTACTTCATAGGTGGTTATGCAATTTGAATGAGGTATGCACATGAAGCACATTGCTGGAACACAGGCAGCCCTCCGTATGTTTTTAGCTTTTATTATGGCTACCATGATCTGAGATGGGCACCAAGTAGAAACAGACAAATAAAATGAAGGTCTGGCTGTCAAGAAATTTATACTCTATTTAAAAGATTAAGTAAAAGGAGTAGATTTCTGCCTCCACTGCTTAGGGCTTTATTCCTTGATCAGTGGTTGTTCATTAAGTATTTGCTGAGAGAATGCATAAACTGGAGGCAACTCAGGTGACTTTGACCTGAACAGCGTTTTGCACGGCTGTCTATGTCAGAAGATGGAACTTTCAAAAGCAAAAAAAACACCTACAGCAAAAATGACTAATGGACTTATGGGCCCTAGAAAATCAGGCTCTGATTAAGCACTGGACTCCACCGACAGCCTGGCTGCTTCCTGACTCCGCATCGCCCCAGGCCCATCGCACGCAGTAGATACGTTTAATTCACCAGCACCAAGGCCCCTGAGGTATTCTTCAGGACTCTTGTCTCATTTCACCTGCCACTACACAGCTCAGGAGGGCGGTGGGAGACTCTGCAGCTGCCTCTGCAGAGCCACCTGGAGGCTCACCTGAGCCCTGAGGGTCAGTGAGCCTGGCACCCCGAGGGCAAAGAAAATGGAGACAGCTCCCCTGCAAGACTTCTCCTTCTCCTGGGTTTGTTTCATAGTGTAGGGAAGACACTGCAGGTCACTTCTTTGGAGCGGGAACCATTGGAAGAGCCCTGACATGAATATTTGTTGACTCTACTGCAGACCCGTCACCCCCAAGTCTTTTGTGGAAAGCTTTCTGCAGGCCAGGCCATGTGTAGCGTGCTTTACCCATATTATTTCATTTAATAATCAACAATGACTGCATCGGGTGGCTATTATATGGCTGTTTAGGAAGTCAAGGTGGAGAAAGGTTAATATCTACCCTGAGATCATTGCAAGAAAGGTTGTAGACCCAGGATTTGAATGGCTGTCTGACCACAGTTGACTATTTCAGGGCAACAGAGACTTCCAGGCCTCTGCCTCTTACTTGGCCCTTTGGGATTTGACAGGATAACGGGCACGAGTGAATATTTTACTCATGTGGTGCTTCTTTGGCCTAGAGCAGTGTTTCTCACGTAGATTCAGGAAAAATTGAACTTTGATTTACTAAAACCATTTTGAAAAATCCTGTCACCAAGGGCCTCACTTGCTGCCATTTGCATTTGTGGCTCTTGTATTCACAGTGATCTTCCAGGATGTGCAGGCACCTGACAAGCACTTTGTCTTCTCACAGAATCGTGTCTGAGCATCTACTAGTTCTGCTTTACAGTGCAGTTAGAGTACTATGTTAATTTTTGAAGTGTGTAGGTGGATTGTTTCATCTATGCATTTCATTACGGAAGACCCACCTGAACATTATAAAATATATGTACTTAAAAGGAGGTGTTGGGTCTGATGGGGATGAGAACACAGTCCTGGAAAGAGGGACCCAAGCAAAATAGAACCTGGGAATTTACCAGTGGTAAATGTTGTCCTGGGTACGATGGGAGTTCAGCCTGGATCCACATGCAGAGCTCAACTTCTTCCCCAAGTGTCTTTGTTTGCCCCTATCACCCTGAGCGATCATAGCTAATAATAAAAATAACTTACACTGTATCTCACTTACCACCCTACAGATGCTGTTCCAAGCTCTTTAATTGTGTTTGCTCACTCCTCACACCAGCACTCTGAGGCAGAAACTACTTCCATTTCCATGTTACAGATTAGGAAACTGAGATGCAGTGAGTAATTTGAGTAATTTGTCCAAAGTCATGAAGAGGAGATCAGGATTCTAATCCAAGCACTCAGGCTGCTATGGACTGAATTTTGTCCCCTAAAATTCATATGTTGAAGCCCTAGTCCCCACTGTGATGGTATTTGGAGGTGGGGCCTTTGGGAGGTAATTAGGTTTAGATGAGATCATCAGGGTGGGGTTCTCACAATGGATTTGAGAGGACACACAGCAAGAAGGCAGCCATCTGCAAGCCAGGAAGAGAGCCCTCATGAGAACCCAGCTATGCTGACATCCTGACGTCAGACTTCCTAGCCTCCACAACTGTGAGAAAATAACATCTGTTGTTATAGCAGCCATGCTGGCTAACACACAGGCCCAACATATTGCTCCCGAGAGTTGTCCCCCAGGCCCTTGGTTCTGTACATGATGTACTTCCAGGTGATGGACACCTCTGTACCTGTGAGCCAACTTCCCATGAGGTCTAGGGTCTTCCTCTGGCATATCCTTCCAGCACCCCCTACACTGGGCCATTCCCCTCCCACCACTCAGCCTCCTGCATTGGTGAAGGACAGGGGACTGACTTCATATAGACAGATTAGGCTGCTGCTCATGAAGTACTGTCTGAAGAACATTAACCCCCAATTATTCCCTCTTCACCCCTCTTCATTATGTTGTCTGATACTGACCCTTAAAGAGCCATTTCTTTGACCTACATCACTGCTTCTTATAATATTCAGTTCAATTCAATAAACATTTATGGAGCACTGTGCTGGGCGGCAGGTACATGAAGATGAAAGATATTACCTTTTATGGTGGAGGCTTGTCAGGCCTGCCAGTTACTCTTGCCCCTTCTGAAGGAAAAGCAACCTGGCCACATTACAAGCACCTGCTCAACAAGAATGTTTCATATCAGAGGAGAATTAAGCACCCGTGTTTGGTCGGGGACATATCAGAGGAGAATTAAGCACCCGTGTTTGGTCGGGGACAATAGGAAGTGAGACCAGAACCCCCTGGAGAGAGATTCAGGGAGAGTAAATTTCCCAGGATTCCACAAATCTGGAGAACCACCTCAAAAAGTTAGGCTAAGTGGGGTGCTATGTTATGCTAATAAAATAATAACAATAAGGCAGTAACGATTAAACTAATCCTTATTAAGCTTTCATTGCAGGGAAGTCAATGTGCTACCTAAATCGATCTTCACAACAATACCACAAAATAGGTTTTAAAAACCATTAAATTTTAAATTACCTACTCTGTTTTTTTTTTCTTTAAAAATAAAAAGCTTGGCTGTAATGATTTTAGAAAAGCCACAGTAAGCAATCTGAATAAAACGCCCCTTTTATCCAATAGATTCTAATTTTTTAAAAACAGGTCTTGTAGGTTTGGAGCTGTTTTGTTCTTTCCTCAGCTCTTCTCTTAAACTACACCTCTAGAGGTCCAGCAAAGGAAAATGCGTGTATTATGATTACAGTCTTATTTCAAATTTGAAAAACAAAGAAAAGTGAGAAAAAAATTTTCCCAGGTACAAACTTCATGGATTCTATTGCTGCCTTTTCCCTTTAGGGAAAGCCCTAAGGAAGAAAGAAATGGAAACCTCGCAGGGTTGATCAGCAGGATCACTCCCCTCACAGAGCTCTACAGCCAGGTCTCATGTTTTGTTTTGTTTTGTTTTGCCATGCGTATCATCAATAAAAAATTTTGAGTGCATGCCTTTAATATACACACACAAACAAATGCATATATATATATATATATATATATATATATATATATATATATATATACACTCGTACATATACATACAAGTGGATATACATATAATTTTGAGCACACTCATTTAACTATTTTATCAGTCATATGCATATTCTTCTGCATATATATCTTGTGCTTTATAGGACTCACTAAAAAATAGATTTCAAAGCCTGATATTTTTAAAAACAAAATTTTGGGGGATCATTTTTTTTTCATGCTATGGATGCACCAGAATTAATAACACTATTTTTGAAAAAAATAAAAACATAAAAATTCTGAAATATTTCTCTAACCCAGTGGTCATTTTGTCCACCCTCAGGGTGCACACAAGCACCTCTCATAGCACATAATTACACAGGGCAACGACTGCCCTGCAAAGGCTGGAGGGGAACGTGCACTTCCAGAGCTAGGCCAGCCAGAGTCTACAGTGCACATGTCCACAAGTTCCTGAAAACCAGAGAACCCTTCAAAACAAACAGAACCAAATCCTGGAGCAAGGATTGTTTAAATTCAGTGTGCCAGTTTTATTTTTTTCATCAGCTGATAAAAACTCACGATTGTCGTCAGAGAAAATTAGAAGGTAGATGTTAAAGTCTCATTAAATGAACCTAAGCTATATCACATCTTTTTTACTGATTTCTGTCTCAGACATTATTTTGTGATGCCCGCACAGAGATTTACAATCTGGATGGTGTTAATTGTAAAAGTTTTTCTACTCCAGGAGGTAAACGGTGCTTTCGTCTCCTTGTTTCCTATGTTGCTTCCAACAACTGCTGGGGAAACACAAAGCGTCAATGTTACATCTGGTGAGCACGTAAAAATGTACAGAAACATATATACACACTGCATGGGAAGGTCATCCAACAGAGCTTTCCAGAGAGCAAGCTCGCGTCCAGCACAAGTGTGTGGGAATTACTTGGGCTGGTGCTGCAGAGGACGCCGCCTTGCTGTAGCAGACTTTGCAGCCCACACTAACATGTGGCCGTGCTACAGCAGGCTCCAGCGGTCAGAGAGTGCTACAGTGGCTCTCCCCACCAACACCCCAACTCCACGGCTGGAGACCTTCTTCAGCTGGCTGTGGATGTAAGAGTCTATTGGCTGGGGGGCCTCTGTGGCAGTCTGAAGAGTCACAGAGCTGCACTTCTGAGAATCCACGTAAAGCCGCGATTCTCAAACCTGGCTGCACATTCTAATCGCCCAAGGCATTTTTAAAATGCTGATGCCCTGGTACCTTCCACAATCAGAAATGTCAATTTAGGGCCGGTCTGGTGGCGCACTGCTACAGTGCGCTGCTTGGGAAGCGCGGGGGCGCTCCTGCCAAGGGTTCGGATCCCACATACAGACCGGCCGCTCACTGGCTGAGCGAGGAGCGGGGGCAACACCGAGGGTTGCGATCCCGTTGCCGGTCCTGGTCCGGTACGGGCGCGACACTGAGGGTTGCGATCCGTTGCTGGGCACGAAAAAAGAGACAAAAAGACAAAAAAAAAAAAAAAAAAGAAATGTCAATTTAATTGGTCTGGGATGGGGCACTGGTACTGTATTTTTAAAAGGTCCCCAGCTGACTCTAAAGTGGAGCCAGGGCTGGGAAGTTCTGGATAGGTGGGCACGTCCATCCAGGCCCCCAGCTGTCAAGATGACTTCAATTGTATTCATTAGCCATGTAAACATTTGTTTACTAAGTGCTGTATTTGTTCTCAGTGCTTTCTTTTGTCATGAAACCATAATTCATACCTTTAAGATATCTGCTATACATTCAAATGTATTTTATTATTTTTTAACAGCACTCTCCCATGTACAGCAAGTAGTGCTCCAAAACAGTGAGAATTTCTCCAGGACAGAGGCCCTGCATCTCTCCTTCTTTTCAGTTTCCCCAGTGCCTAGAACCAAGGAGATACTTTAAAATAATTTGCTGAATGGGGAGATAAATGAACAGAGAAAGTTGAGACTGTATGTTGGACTACTGAACACAAATATATTGAATGATAGAATATAGATCAAAAATATCTCTATGAGGGCCGGCTCGGTGGCGCACTGCTACAGTGCACTGCTTGGGAGTGTGGTGGCGCTCCCGCCGAGGGTTCGGATCCCACATGCAGACCGGTTCCCGCTCACTGGCTGAGCGAGGTGTGGGAGCAACACCGAGGGTTGCGATCCCGTTGCCGGTCCTGGTCCAGTATGGGCGCGACACTGAGGGTTGTGATCTGTTGCCGGACACGAAAAAAGACAAAAAGGAAAAAATATATATATATCTCTATGAGTGAAAATGCTGAGCTGAATCTAATCAGATAAGTAACAGAGGTAATGTAAGGTCCTGTTCTTAGGTTCAAGGGTACAGGCACAGAAGAGATAATACATGTTTTCAGCAACACGTGCAAGGACTTACCAGTTACTTAAAAAGATAGTTATGTCCCTAGAGCATATTAACAGACATAGAATCTGGAATGTAGGAGGCAATCAACCCATTTTTATCATTTTCCAGATCACATCTGTGGTAATATGTGCAGTCCTGAAAACTGTCATTGTGGGCAGGGACAATACAAAAACTGGAAAATATTTGGACAAGACTCCTAGAACACTAGGAGAACTCTAACCATGTTATAAAGAGAATGGTTGAAGGACTAGGGAATTTTAGTTGGGAGAGTTATCTTTATTTATTTGAAGGGCTCTTATTCAGAGGACAAACTAGATTTATTCAATGTTACCTCAAAGAGTTGGACTAGGATCACATTTTAACTCCATGTAAAAAATAAATTTTCCAAGATCAAAGCTACCCAGAATGATTATGGGATGGGCTTTTTTTGCATAGAGTGAATTCTCTGTTGCTGGAGGTATTCTGACAGATGTTTATATGTCAATGATGTTGTTGAGGAGCACTGGAGGTCTTCTTTAAATGCAGAAACTGCTTCGGTAGGCCTGGAACAGAGCCTGATCTGCAGTTCTAAAAAGCTTCCAGGTAATGTTAATTCAATGGCCTTTAAGGATCTTTCCATACCTGAGACTCTTGTTTCTGTGAAATAGATGCATGTCCTCTCCTACACTCTGTTGGCTTACTTCTAGGTGTGAACCTGTTACGACCAGCTGTAGAGACCTTTGGGAGGTTCAATAGGAGGTCAAAGTCCCCTGTGAATGCCAGGTAGTGACTTTTCCATTATGGGGGAACAGGGGAACTAACAGACAGTGATTATTCTTTTTATACTAATTTCCTGGATGTAACATTCCAAAGGGATTTGCATCTCCAATGGACTGGCTTCCCAGCTGGGAATTGAACCCAGGCCATCTGGGTGAAAGTACAGAATATTAACCATTAGATCGCAGTCTGGAAGAGACTGGTTGGTTAGCTCAGTTAGGTAGAGTGCAGACTTACAACACCAAGGTCACAGGTTCAGATCCCTGTGTTGTCTAGGTCTCTTCGCCCGCTCCAAAAAGTAGATCACAGGCTGGAAAATTTGGGGGGGGGGGTTGTTTGTTTTTGTTTCAATTTTTAATTTTTTTGGTGGCTGGCCAGTACAGGGATCACACCCTGGGCCTTGGTGTTATCAGCACTACTCTCTAACCAACTAAGCTAACCGGCCAACCCTCATTATTCTTAATTGAGATGTGCCAGGGTTGCTGTTCTCTTTCCTGAAAGATGGACTACATATTTGTAGAGATGGAGAATGAATAACATCTGTTAAATTTTTCTTGCTTTTTTTGCTTTGTACATATATAGAATCTATAGAAAGATTAGGGAGGAACTTGTAGTTTTGCCTCCCAAATAAGGCAAAAGAAAATTTCAAGTGTATTTCCCTATGGCTTTATAAATTTCTGTCCCAATTAAAAGGGTCAAAACATCCTTTCTTCTTGCTAGAAACATTTTGTAGTCTGGGGACAGAATCTTTCTGTTACTCACCCTCTCCCCGAGTTCAGCAGAGACTACAGTTTGTCCCCCCTCCCCCAATATTTTTTTCCCTTCTTCTTTTACTATAGAAACCCTGATGCTTAGTTAGGCATATGACCAGCCAGAAAAAGCAAAAAGATTATATTTCCTAGAATCCTTTGCTCATTTTCTTGATTTCTCTTTAAAATGCCGATAATGATGGAAAAAGACATTCCACTGGTAATAATACAATGATACAAAATTTTTATTGAAGCGTTGCATTTTATCCAGGATATTGAAAAGGGTACACTGTGGTACAAGGAGTAGTGAGATAATATCTTTGATCTTTAGTTGTGGTATTAAACAATGTCTGGAGGAAAACGAAGCTGCTTTTGGCTATAAACTTCCTGAAGAACTTCATTAATCATGAATCTCCCCGTCCATTGGTGGTAGGAGGGACTGGTGGATTAGGAGTCAAAGGAGGATCAATTTCTGTTATTGGTGGAAGCAATGTCATAGGTGCTATGGTAGTTCTTCTGTTCACTGGTGGTTTCCTCTAAGACAAAAATCAATAAAAAAATGCATTTATAAATACTTGACATGTAAAAATCACATAGCTATTATATGTATAATAATATTTTAAGTTATATATGTAAGAGGGAAGAATTTTCAACCAATACCATATTTTTGTGTGTGTTTATGACAGGTAATCAACAAAATTTAAAATATTTGATTTCTTTAAAAAGAAAAGTGAGTATTCTGTTTCCAATCTTGTTCCAGCTAATCCTTCTGAGGAGAACAGCTAGAAGAGTTGAGAAAAAAAAATTTTTTTTCCTGGGGCCGGCCCGGTGGCGCACTGCTACAGTGCGCCGCTTGGGAGCGCAGCAGCGCTCCCGCCGAGGGTTCGGATCCCACATACAGACCGGTTCCCGCTCACTGGCTGAGCGAGGTGCGGGAGCAACACCGAGGGTTGCAATCCCGTTGCTGGTCCCGGTCCGGTACGGGCGCGACACTGAGGGTTGCGATCCGTTGCTGGACACGAAAAAAGACAAAAAGGAAAAAAAAATTTTTTTTTTCCAAAAAAGCACCTATTTTAAGGTAGCAGAGTCCTAAGACAGTGAGGCCATATAGATCAAAGATTAAGACTGTGGTGAGGCAAGAATCTCAGGGAGGCATTTGGCTCTAATCTTCTCAGGGCAATTGGCAATTCCAAAAGCAGTGCTGAGAAGCTGAAAAGAGCTGTTGATAAACTCAGAGGGCTGGGGAATAAAAGCTACCAGAGAGAAGGGGACTGTAAGTAACCAGTCTTTTGGATGGAGTACTAAGGACCTCACCATAAAAGTAAGGGTAAACTAGAATGATTTGTTCTAATCTTCTCAGTCTCTGATTGGAATAAGATGATCTGTGAATGTTGTGCCCATAGCCTACAGCACGAGAGAAGCAAAATCCTGAGTGGAGGAAGATAACTTCATCCGGAACCTCTATAATTTTCATAAACAATGTTCACTGTTCAGTAAAAAGTAACTAGTTCCCCACCAAAAAAAATCCACAAAGAAAGGGGGAAGCCAAAACTCAGCTGAAAAACAAGAGAAAAAGGTAGACAATAGAAGGAGCCCCTTAAGAGATCCAAAAAGTGGAGTTATTAGACAGACTTTAAGAAAATTATGATTAAAATGCTCAAGGTAGTAAAAGATAAGATGGTACCTTTTGGTATCAAATGAACATTTAGAACTGAAAAGTATAATAGCTCAAATTAAGAATTCAATAGGTTGGTTTAACATCAGATTAAGTACAACTGAAGACAACATTAGTGAACTAGAAGATAGAACAGAAGAAAATATCCAGACTGAAGCAGAGCAAAACAAAAGGATGGAAAACAAAAAAGAGCATTAAAAACAATGGGAATCAATGTAAAGCCTGAGTGTGTATTTGGAGTTTAAGATGAGTAGAGAAAAAATGGGAATGAAGTAATATTTGATGAGATAATGGCAAATAATTTTCCAAAAATGACATGACATTAATCCACAGATTCAAGAAGCATTATGAACTCTTAAGCAAGAGAAATACGAACAAATACACATTGCAATAAAACTTCTAAAAACCAGACATTGAAAAAATAGTTCTAGAGATATTTTAAAAGTCAAAGTTACATGTATTTAAATGTGTTTTCTTTCTTAAATAATTTCTTCTCTGATATTTTTCGTAGTAAACATATAATGAAGTCTGAGATGATCATTGGTTAGTAACTGTCTTCAGCATTTTCAAGAAATTGGAATGCTTTTCAGGCAGATTCACAAGTTTTATTTCTTCCATTAATTAGCAATTTTGTTAGGTTATGGAACATTTTTAATTCATAAATAATGATTTAGAGTTTTATTTAAAAGATATAAATTGGAAAAGTAGCCAGTATTATGACCACAAAACCATCACATTTCCTATGTCTTTCCCTTCATTTTCCTGAGCCCTTACTCTTTCAAGTCTTGCTAATAATTGAAAAGCCAAGAGCAAAAACTTACACAGTTATTGATGAATTCGTATAAACTCTGAAGTTGCTGCAAGGAAGGAAAAAAAATAGTTTCATGATATATAATTGTTAGGAAACTTTAAGTTCACATACATTTTTAAATCTTCTGAAGAAGATAATAAGAAACTTCTAAGAAGAGATTACAAAAATTGCTTTAAGGCTGTTATTACTAAAGAATCTTGTTTTATGTAAATTGGACAATCATATAGAAGAGAAAGGACTTAGGAGTTAGCAAAGATGACTGATAGTAAAAAAAAAGTTTTTCAGTTCAAAAAACAACCAGGGGACCTAAGAACCTAGTGATTTATTCAGACTATGAAAGAGGAAGAAGGTAGAGACCTAAGGCAGAGAGCAGAAAGCTGAGCTTTCAAAGATACTCCTAGTATCTTCAGGAACGTGCAGAGCAACAAGCAATATGGCAAGAGGCCACAATCTGTATGTAGATCACAATTTGTTAAAGACGATTACTGAAAATAAATACAAATTTATCTCTGAGCTTACTTGGCCAAAAAAAAAAAAGCAGAAATTTGTCACTTGAAATAAAGTCCTCTAAAAGGAATTTATTACATGTAACTTTTTATGAGGAATTTTGAATATCATCATGGATATATTTAACAAGTTTACAACGTGATGCTTTAAGAGTCTATATGGGGGGCCGGCCTGGTGGCGCACTGTTACAGTGCGCCGCTTGGGAGCGCTGCGGCACTCCCGCCGAGGGTTCGGATCCCACATACAGACCGGTTCCTGCTCACTGGCTGAGCGAGGTACGGGTGCGACACTGAGGGTTGCGATCCGTTGCCGGACACGAAAAAAGACAAAAAAAAAAAAAAAGAGTCTATATGGGATCATTCTTTGTTGAACCCTGTGAAAAATAGAGACATAATATTAAGTTGCAAAAACAAAATAGTGGTTTCAGGATTCTAGTTAATCTACTTCAATGTGTATTTAAATCAGAATTACCTAAACTTATCAATGAAGTTTGATGACTTATGTTATTATCTCTTATTTGCAAAAGAAAAGTACTTAAACAAGTTGTAAATTGTGAAGGGTGTTGTTCACCTAGACAAGAGGTGACTCAGGGCCTGTGTTGATAACTTTCACAGGCCTGGAGAGGGTCTAATTTTCTGGTGATGATTCTTCCCAACTGGCAGGCACTGCCTACAGAATTCCTAGCTATGCAAATCGGGAAATCATATTTCCTATGCTTTCCACCTTAGATTTTTAGTTTTTAACTTGGAGAAAATCTTCTAATCATATGTTGAGTTCCTGAAAATATTACTTTTTGAAAATGCCAAATATTTTCTCCCTAAATCATATCTTTCTAGGGGAAAGTAAGCATCCCTAATTTAGGTTAAAAGAGAGAGAAAGAGAGAACAATTACCTTCCAGTTTAGGCAATGACGATAGCGAAATCCATAATGAAATTTTTGCACCTGTGAAAAAATGATAGGCAAAGAATATGAAGATTGAGGAAATTTACAGTAATGATAATAATAGTAATGAACTAGGAAATTTAGACTCTGAGTTCCTTGATGGCAGGGTCTGTGTTTTATTGTAGATGTAATCCTGGCACCTAGCAGGATTGCCTACCTCTTGTAGATATTCTAGAAACATTTATTTACAAAGTGAGTGAATGAATCTTGCATATGCTAGCCTCAGTCACTAGCTGTTTTTAATATGAGGACATATTACCTCATATAATCCTCTCGGTGATACTCACTCTACCCTCTGTTGACAGTAACAGCTTGAGCTATGGTCTTGCTTAACTACTACCTCCAGGCTACTGCTTGTCTGCAAGTCTAGCTAGCTACTCCACTGCAGTCACAGCTCCCCCTGAGAGTGCCACTCCCTCAAGCAGAGGTTCTCAGTCTTGGTGCCCATTGGAATAATCACCTGGGGAGCTTATAAAAATGCCAATGCCTGGATCACACCCGAGACCAAGAAAGTCAGATTTGGGGGAGTGGGACCCATACATCATGATTTTAAAAAATTTCATAAGTGATTCCAAAGTACAGCCAAGATTGAGAACCACTGCTGTGCTCTGAGGCCAGGATAGCTTCCCCACTTCCCTTGACTCAAAGCCTTTGTTTTTCTAACAGTCTTTTAAAATAAGTTGAAAGAGTTCTCTTTTCTTTGTGTGTGTGTGTGTGTGTGTGTGTGTGTGTGTGTGTGTGTGTGTGTGTGTGGTTGGCTAGTATAGGGATTAAGACCCATGACCTTGGTCTTATAAGACTGCATTCTAACCAACTGAGCTAACCAACCAGCCCCAAAGGAACTCTTAAAATAGAGATTGTGACTTTGGCACCCGTGATGGATTTTTTTTTTTTTTTTTTGAGGATTGAGTATAAATAAAAGTTTGTAATGTATGAACCAAGACTAATTTGCAGACATAGACATTAAGAGCTTACTTACTTGTGTGCAGTGAGCTGTGACCAAAAGGAAAGCGACCAGAAACACCACTTTCATCTTTCAACTCTATATCTACAAGTAAAACAAGAACGTTATTTCTTAACTTCAGAAATATGGAGCCCTTCCCTGCTTACGTAGCATGACACTGGCTCAGGCATGTTATAAGAAGCTTGGCCGAAGATCATGCTATTGGGAATCAAAGGATGAATAGATTAAAGATTCAGAGATTCTGGAGGAAATTAAACAATCAGAACATAGATTATGATTTAAATGCCTTAAGAATAGTGTGTGCCCTTGATTCGGTATCTAAATCATTCAAGTATAATATAAAACTTTTAATGCTTATTAGGAATATTTCCCATTGAGTTTAAAAGAACATCATCAGTCTATTCTAATTGTTCTCGAAAGCATGGCTTTTAAGTATTTATTATTTCATTTGATTTTTACAGTGAACTTACAGGTAGATATCACTGGTATAATAATGACTTAGAAGTATGTATTTGACCTGCCTACTTCTCTATATTATGATATAGACTATTTATTTGATACGTTAGTAAGTTCTCATAGGTGCAAGGTTTTTCTGTTTTATTTTGTATTGTGGCAAGTTTTATTTTATTTTCATTTTTCATGCAAATAAGAAAACTCCAAAGTGTTAATATTACACCTTTTAAATAATATATAAAATGCCTTTTCTACTGTCTTAAGGGACAAGAAGGAAGATGAGGCATTCTGAACATTAATATAATTGTTATATTTTCCAAAAAGCCAAATACTATAATTTTCATTGAGAATATTAATTGATTCATTTTCATGAGTAAGAGATGTCATTCATAAATGTTTACTATAAAAATTAATTCTGCCATTTGAAATACTTTTTACAAAAAGGGCTATAAATGTAATTTTAAAACAGAAATCAAAATAGAAAATAAGAGCAAATATCCAATTCTCTTTGATCTGCAAAATGCCATAAGAAAATATATCCTGAACCAAACTGCCAATAGGTGATTAAAAAAATCTATCCTGAAATACTCATATTTGAAATGGGAAAGAGATTTCAAGAGGTTAATGAAGACCAAGTTTATATAAATATTATTACCTACTAGAAAGGCTCACATTCCTCATGTTCTCTCTTATAACTGTTCATGTTTTCCTTATTCTTCCTTACATACATTGCTAAAAATATGAAAGAAGGAAGGAAGAATATACTTTTCCAGAATAACTTTAAAAAATCTATTTCTGTAGAATTTTTGTGATTGTTCTTTTTCCACAATTTGTTTTTAGTCATTAACCATTTTAAAGCCCTTGCTGTGGACTGGGTGCCCCCACAAATTCATTGAGGCATGATCCACAGTGTGACTGTGGGGAGGGTGGGAAATCCTATTATGGTAATTGAAAGGTGGAGTCTTGAAGAGGTGATTAGATTGTGAGGACCATGCTCTGGTGAATGGATGAATCCATTGATGGTTTAATGGTGGCCGTGGGCATGGTTCTGATGGCTTTAAAAGGAGAGTGGATGAGAAGCTGTGTGTCTGTCTGCTCCTGCCATACTGGCCATGTGATACCCTGCCAGGAGAAGGCCCTCACCAGATGTGTACCTTGACTTCCGACTTCTCAGCCTCCAAAGCTGTAAGCAATAAATATTGTTTCTTTACCAATTACCCAGTTTCAGGTATTTCTGTTATAAACAAAGGACTAATACAGCCCTAATATAACCTAGAACAAAAACCTGAGTAGCATATTAAAAATACAGAAACATGTGAGCCTATATGACACTATTTAAAGAATCAAATAAAAACACATGCCATGACTATTAAAGTGAATTAAAATGTTATTGCCAGTGAATTAAAGTAATTCTTTAATTTCCAGTCTTTCCGTTGCATATATCTTTTATAAGATAATACAATTTACAATAGGAAAGATGTTACCTTGTACCACCAGGAAGAATGAACTGTCCAATATCATTAAGATTTCTTCTGAAGACTTTTTCTAGATGATCCGAATAATTGAAAGATATTTATATGCGTAGAAACTAATGACGTGTTACACCAGCACATTAAGAAAATGAGTTCCGATGACCCTCATTTACATATGGATGGGACAGGGGTTTCCCATGCAGGTCAAAAGCTCGTTTTTGTGGGCTAAGACCCTTGTTCCTGTTTGATCATAACACATTTTTGTGGTTATTCACGAGGTGTGAATAATTCTTTCAGGAGACTCCAGGGTTTTGCTAATGAACAAGGAGAATTGCAACAATTAGAAAAGTACCACAATGTATTAGTAGCCTGGCTAGGAGATAACCTTCATAGCTTCAGCTTAAAAGACTTAAGATAAACTCCCTGAAACTGGCGTGAGTCACACATTTACAGAGGAGGACTTGTTTCTCCATCTCGCTTGGTGGGAAGACAGAGGCTTTTGACACAGGTGACTGGAGGACTGAGAGTCTGCCCTTGGTGTCCAGTCCCAGCTCAGCCAGTGCCTCAGTGGCCTCCAGTTGGTGAAGGCCAGTTCATCCCCCATGAAGAAAATCTCCAGGCCTCTCCTTACCTCCAAGTCTAGGCTCAGCTAACTCAGCGCCAGAAGAAGAAGGAAATTAGTCTCTCCTCCAACAAAAACCCATTCATTTCCATCCAGTATGTTGGACATGATAAATATTCATTTCTTTTCTTTTCAGAGAAGTCCTCCACTCTCCACTTCTGTAGGTTTCACTTCTGTGGTCCAGACAGATCAATCTAGTGTCTGCAGCATTTTTACCAAAGTCTGGTTGACTTACTCTTAAATAACATCACCTGTGGGACACCAACAGCTCAGCCAAGTCATCACTTTGCCAAGCCCAATTCCTTTTCACAGTATTTTCTTCAGAGGAAGTTAAAGCATTTGTACCTATGTGCACTTTCCAGTGTGGCTTTGGTCTTGTGGTGTTCTCTGAACCCATTGCCCTTGTCCCAGTACTTTATTTTGAAAAATTTGAAACAGAACAATGTTGAAAGAATTTTACAGTGAACACCCATATTCTCACCACCTGGATTCGACTATTAATGAATTATACTTGCTTTGTCACATATTTATCCACCTATTTACCTATCCTTCTATTCAATATATTTGGTGCCCGTTTTTTATTTTTTATTTTTATTTTTATTTTTTTCCTTTTTGTCTTTTTTCGTGACCGGCAACGGATTGAAACCCTCAGTGTCGCGCCCGTACCGGACCAGGACCGGCCACGGGATCGCAACCCTCGGTGTTGCTCCCGCCCCTCCTTAGCCAGTGAGCAGCCGGTCTGTATGTGGGATCCGAACCCTCGGCGGGAGCGCCACCACGCTTCCCAAGCGGCGCACTATAGCAGTGCGCCACTGGGCCGGCCCTTGGTGCCCGTTTTTTAAATTGAGGTACTAACTTTTGCTTATACATCTATGGGATATTTGATCTGTCATATGTTGCAATGATGTTTGTATGTGTAGTTTGACTTCGTTTATGGAAGCCTGTTGCTTCTAAGCCAGTGTGCAAAGAAGCATGTTTAAAGCAGAACAAAATACAGTAAGATGGCACTTGAGCAAGCAATGTCTGGTTAACCCGTTAGAGAGTACCTAGACTTCGATAGTTAAGTGGGAAGAGAGATATGGGCACAAGACAAAACATCTGGGGCCAGCCGTTTGCAGTGTGGAAGCAGATGGAATCAGGGGAAACGGGTGGGGAGTTCCTGATAACTTGGTTAGGACAACCCAGCAGTGAGAGGCTTTCTCTACATCCCTCTGAGAGACAGATGGGACCTAACGGATGTAATTTAGAACGATCCTGACTGAATTTTTCATTTCATTAGCTAACACTTGGAACATCCATTAAGAGGGGCACAACTACTCAGGTCATTGAGGAGTTTTCTCTCTGTGTTTTCTGAGTGGATTTAGACAGACACAATAAGCCCGTGGATACTTATTTGCTGAGACACAGAGGCTGCTTTTCTTGAAGCTTAGTAGATATGACTAAGCCAAGAAGCTGGTGTACATTGTTAATCCACGTTCTCTTCAAAATAAACAGGTAAAGATGCATTTAATTTTTGAAAAAATTTTTATTTTATATATTTTTAATCAATACCTTTTATAACCAACACACGCCCCTCATAGAAAATTTGGACCATGTAGAAAATACATACAATTCAGCAATTTCACTCCTATGTACATCCAAGAGGGTGGAAAACATATATCTATATAAAAACTTGTGCATGAATGTTCATAGCAGCATTATTCGTAATAATCGAAAAGCAGAAACAACCCAAATGTTCAATAGATGAATGAATTTTTAAAATATGGTATACCCATACAATGGGACATTACTCAGCAATCAAAAAGAATGAAGTACTGATCCATGCTACAACATGGATGCACCTTGAAAACACTGTGCCAAGGGTGAAAGAAGTCACACACAAGAGACCACTTACAGTATGACTCTATTTATATGAAAGACTCAGAATAAGCAAATCCATAGATGCAGAAAGTGGATTAGCAGTTGTCAGAGGCTGGGGAGAGGAGGGAGTAGAGAGTGACTGCTAATGGGTATGGGGTTTCTTTTTGGGGTGATGAAAATATTTTGGAATTAGATAGCGAGGAAGGATGCACAACTCTGCTAATACACTGGAGACCAATATACTTTATGGATTGTAAATTATATCTCAATAAATTTATTTTTAAAATATATACATACATATACATATATGAACAAGAAAGAAAATCAGAGCCACTCATAATCCCAACACTTAGAGATGACCACTATTAATTTTTGGACCATTTCCTTCTAGTCTTGCCTTTAGCGTGTTATATATGTAGCTGAAATTACTTCGTAAAGTCTTGCCTTTCTTAAAAACATATAGCAAATATGTAACTATAAACTCTTTGTAAACACTAATTTTAAAAGATGCTTAAGAGTTTATTGGCTGATGGATGAGAATGAGAGAAAAGAATAAAAGAGGTGAAAGAATATGGCAGACAAAGAACCAAGCGCAGTCACCTTGCCTCCTACCAGGTACCACGTTTGCCCACCTGGCCAGATTCTTATCTGTGAAGAAATGTATAGTTCTTAGATTAGAAGGAGGTGCTGCTGCTGACAAGTAACAAATCGAAGGCATTCCTATACTGGGTCATTCCCAGAGTTTTAAATATGTACCAGATGCAAATGTAACTGTATGGGTACACTCAAACACATTATCACAATCAAAAATCAACTTTCACTAGGTTATGAAGAGGCAAAATGGAACAGTAGAAAGAGCCCTGGAGTCAGCGTCAGAAGGCCTGAGTTTCAGTCCTGGCTCCACACCGGTAATAGCTGTGCAACCTGTGACAAGTAACTCAAAATCTCTCTGAGCTTCAGTTTCTCCGTCTGTGAAATGGGGTTTCTATCACCGGTTCTAGTTACCTCACAGAGTTGTGTGAAGATTGACTGACATTATGTAAAAGTGACTTGAAAACTGTAAAATGTTACAGAAAAGTAGGAGATACAATAAATAATGTAATGTCTGGTTCAAATTATGAGCCAAAGAAATATTTTACTGTAGTAAATATTGTAATTGGGTTTTAAAAGAGAGAAATAAGGATTGAAAGACAACTTACTTCTTTGTATTGCACAGCCCTAGAGGTTCTCAGAGGAACATAGAAAGTGAAGATTTTCAGATGCTTTTCTGGTAAGTGGAGGATAAGCCACAGAGGTAAGAAAACAAGGTAGAAACCACCGAGTGGGCCCTTGCTTTTACTGTCGGCCTTCTTTCCTTCCACCCTCCCCCCCACCCTCCCTTCCGTCCTTTCCTCCTTGCTTCTTTTCTTCTCTCCTTCCTTTAACAAACATTTATTTCAAGCCTACTACATATATGGCCCTAGGAATACAAAAATGGATAAAATATATTTCCTGCCTCTGAGGAAATCAAGAACTAACAGGGGAGACAGACTCATGAATCATTAAAATAAAATGTGGTTAGTGCAATACTACAGATGTACACAGGGCATTGTGGGATGTAGAAGAGAAACGCCTACCTCAGAAGGCTGCCTGGACCATGTGACGACTCCACTGAATCTCGAGTGCGAAGCAGTGATGATCTAGGTTTAGTGGGAAGGACAGTAAAGGCATTCCAGGCAGAGGAAACAGTATGAACAAATACATGGAGTGAGAAATAATCTGGTGGGTTTGTGAAACCACAAATAGTTTGGTCCTATTGAAGGATGGTGAGGCAGGAAGTGGCAGGAAAGTCTGCCCATCAGTGGTGTTCTAGGAATCCTGAGTAGGTGGTGATTTTGAAGCCAGAACATGTAAACAAAAACATCCAAGTAGTAGTTCTCACGACTACCTTAGGGAAGAGGTAACTTCAATAGTTAACAAAGTCACAAGAAAAATGTCAAAATGGGAGGGATCTCAATGTCTATGTCAAATGTCTAATTCACATATAAAAGATTTTTTTAAAATAAGAAAAATATTAATAATAATAGAAAAATAGACAAAGAACATGAATAACCAGTTGGCTAAAGAAGAAATATAAACAGATTGCAAATTGACAACTTTAAAATGCACACACCCTTTGACCCAGCAATTTCACTTCTAGAAATTTGACTTGCCAGTATAATCATACAATGGAGAAAAGACAAATGGACAAGAATGTTTATTGCATGGTCTTTACAATTGCAAAAAATTGGTCTTCTTAATGTCCATCAGTTGGGGAACAAGTTAAATAAATTATGGTAATCCATATAATGAAATATAATAAGCTAGCCATTAAAAAAATGAAATATACTTATGTATAAGAATATTTTAAAAATCACCAAAATTAAAGAAAGCAAGGAAAAGATCATATAAGTTCACATGTGCTTCAAAAAAGATATATACTGATATGCTTATGCATATCTTTAAACAATTCTGGAAGAAAGCACAAACTGTTGACAATGGTTTATTTATGTTGGTAGTGGCCAATGAATTTAGTGGATTTTAAAAGACTATGTTTACCCCCAAATAAGGATAATTTTCTGAGTAATATTAAGGAGACTGCTTCAGAGTGAAGATCTAGAACATTCTGCTGTTACTATTCTATGGATGACTTTGATCCTGAAATATGCCTTTTCTCCCCAGTTCCAAGGTAAGTAATGCCAAACAATTACAATTTCTGTTCTTCAATTCCAGCTCCCTTACTGCCTTTATCTGTGTCTTTATAAAAAATCTGCCTACCTTACATGAGTTAACAAGACTTAGTTCCTTTTAATCAAGACTCAAGTTAAAAAAGATATTTTTTTAAACTGGTAATTTAACTTATTTAGGTTCTTAAACATGTGAACTACTGATATGTTTTCTGAGACTATAGGGCATATACTATTGTATTAATTAGTCTCCAACTGAAATATATCTAAGGAGACATTTATTAATTAGTAAGGAGTTATAACCAATTATTCTCCAAGTAAAATGAGGCAAGTAAAAATAGAGACCCTAAGTAAATGTTTGTGAGAGAATAAATAAAAATCATCTGAAGGTCTTTCTCTTCAATGAGGAGGAGGTGGGGGTAGAAATGACAATGACCATGAAAACAGAGCCAGGAGAGTTTTATTAGAAGGAAATCTAGGCTGGGATTGAGAGATAAAGGATACAGGAGAGAGCCTTTCACATCCCACAATGGTCCCTAAATGAGTTTGTGGACAAGTGCCTCAGATTTATACAGGGAGCTTTAACCATCTATGGAGGGCAGAATAATGGACCTTCCCAAAGGTGTCCAGGCCCTGAATCCTATAACCTGTGACTGTGGCCTTAAATGGCAATATGGACTTTGCAGATGTGATTAAGAACTTTGAGATGGTAAGAGTTCCCTGGATTATCCAGGTGGGCCCAGTGTCATCACAAAGGTCCTAAAAAGTGGAAGAGGGAGGCAGAGGAGGAGATATAAGAAATCAGCTAGGCTTTGCTGGCTTTGAAGGTGGAGGAAGGACAGGACCACAAGCCAAGGAACATGGGGAGCCCAGAAGCTGGAAAGGCAAAGAGATTCTCCCCAGAGCCTGCAGGAGGGAACACTGCCTGCTGACACGTTGATTTAAGCCCAGTGAGACCTGTGTTGGGCTTTTAACCTCCAGAGCTGTAAGATAATAAATTTGTGTTGTTTTAAGCCACTAAGTTTGCGGCAATTTGTTACAGCAGCGATAGTAAATGAACACACCCTATAGAAGTTCTGAGACCTCGTCGTAGGTGATTCTAATTCAGCTGATATTTTTAAAAACCTGATATTTGTCTGGGTTTGGGGAATCCTGCTTAGAATATGGCTTTAAATCTGTTCAGGAGAATAGATTTAAAGAATATAAGTCCTGTAAGAAAACTCTTCATGTTTAGAGATCTCATTTTTCTAAAGCATGTCAAACAAATAATCCCTGTGATGGAGGGGGAGTATAAGTGTGACAAAGTGACCAGGAATTCCAGAAATCCAGTTTTAATCTTTACTCATATTAAGTAAATTTGGCAAATGTGTCATCACTTTGCCAAGTTCTGTTATGCTTTCTCTCTGTTTCATGGAAGAATTAATTCCAAACCTCTTCTCAAGTAAAGAGATTAGCTTATGAAATTCTCTTTTAGAGTTAAAATCCTTTTTATTTCAAAATTCAGTGCATCCATCCAGCATTTGTGAGTGAGGCACACCAAACCCCCTTTCTCTCCAGGTGCTTCCCAGAACCAGTCAGCATTGAGGGATTCCCAACATGGCAGTTGGCCCTCGTTTCTGTCTCTGACATAGGAGTACATTATCCTCTTTCTTGGGGTGAACATGCAACATAATTATAGTGGTTAAAACTGAGGCTTAGCTCAGAAACAAGTGTTTTCATTTTGTAATGAAAACCCTGGAGTCTTATGATGTTATGTGATGATTATACCTACAGCCTCTTGTCTCCAACTATAATTTTTGCTATGATTAAGCAAAAAAAAAAAAACTTTTAAGTAAAGGTTTTTTTAACATGGCCACACATTAGACTTACTTTCAAAAGTAATTGTTGATGCCCAGGTCTCATCCCAGACATTCTGGTTCAGTCGATCTGGGATGGGACCCAGGCATCAACATTTTTAAAAACACTTGCCTCCCCTGACGATTCTAATGTGAACCACTGTCCTACTGGACGTGAATCCTGGAATGCCTTGTCCCGTCTCTTCCATCTTGGAGGCCTGAGACGGCTGAGAACTCCTGCTGCTCGTGGTTGGTAGGTATCCTGTTATTTGTAGGGACCAGCAGCAGGCACTGTGGTCCCAGCAATGGGGTTCCTTCTAAGAACAGGAAAGCTGACAGCACGTCCTATTCTTCTGAGTGGAGTTAAGGATGACCCAGTGATCTTGTACTTGTTGCCCAAAAGCTCTGGGAACTACTCTGAGATGTACAATAATGACAGCCCAAAGTCTAAACTTGCATGAACGTCCAGTACAGGAAACAGCTGTTGGCAGATGCACTAATTAGGGTCCCATATGAAGCTCTCTTGGGAAGGATAATCACTTGCTGGCATAAGGAGGACACAGTCTGAGAACTGTAGTTTTGGGGTGAAGTTAGCCATGCAGCTCACACAGTGCAGTCGGGAGCTCCCAGCTCTGTTTTCTCTTGCCGACAGGTAGCAGTGACATCTACACAAGGAAGATTACTGTCTGCTCCCCACTCACCAGACATGACAGTTAGTTTTTGATGTGCCAGATCAATAAAGATGCTAAATACACAGAAAAATGTTTGAAATAGGTACCCAACCCCCTCCCAAATTGTAAAGGCAAGCATCCAACGGGCAAAGCAAAAACTCCCTATTCTGGCTGAAGAGCTTATTTTTAGCCAGAACCGTAAACATAAAGAAGGAAAGGACTAACTTGATGTGAGAAGCATTTTCTCGGGAGACTTGGCCTAGAAAAAAAGAGCACTCAAAACAGGAAAAGTGAGGGAGCCCTCAACGTCCTATTTGACTATATAAAGAGATGGCCCTGATTTGATGTAAAGGGCTGCTACCCGAGATCAAGGTGTTGATTGCAGGTGAGTAAAATCTGCATTTGGTCTAGACAGAGTACCATGTACTGTTACTATGGGGATCACAGAGACAAGGGATATGGAAACACCTTATGTACACTGTAAAGTGTGATACAAATTTGATGGTGGTGGTTCATAACCTAGAACCTTTAACTTTCCACTTAAAGTGTTGTCTTCTGGCTGGCTGGATAGCTCAGTTGATTAGAGCATGGTGTTATAGCACTGTAGGGAAAATATAGGAAAATGGTCAGGGCCCCTCAGATGTTCAGAATTTGCCAAGCATTTGATGTAAACAGGCATGTGCACCCAGGTGTTCCTTGGTTACTATCTAATATAATTGCGTATAGGCACCCGGGTGTCCTGGGTTATGGACCTAAGTATAAAAGGACAAGTAGCTCTGATCCACACAGCCCCCCCACCCCTGGGATGCCCCTGGGGGGTCACAGGGAGGCCACCACTACCACTGCTCTGCTGAAAGCTGTTGCTGCCAATGCCCCTGGAATGCCCCGAGAGGCCACCGCTGCTGATACTGCTTCTGCTGCTACTGTTGAGTACTGAACTCCTGTCATCTGCCAATGGCTCCTGGAATCTTTCCCAATTACCTAGTGTGGACCTGCGTGTGAGGGGTCTGGTGACCCAGTCTGTACAATGGGTTTGAAAGGTCTGAGCCCTAGCCCTAGCAATACAAACACCAAGGTCAAGGGTTCAGATCCCCATACCCACCAGCCACCAAAAAAAAAAATAAAGTGTGGTCTTTTAACAATATTATTGCTAGAAATATTAAGCTAGGAGCTTGCTAGAAATGCTACTGAATATGCTTTAAAATTTTTCCTATTGTGGTAAAATATACACAATATAAAACTAACCACTTTAACCATTTTTAAGTGTACAGTTCAGTGGCATTAACTCCATTCACATTATTGTGCAACCTCACCACTCCATCTCCAGAACTTTATCATCTTCCCTAAATGTGCTTTTAAACAAGAACTTCAGGTGATCCAATATGCTCATTAAAGTTTGGGAAGCACTGGTCTAGGGGGCTCCTGGCCACGATAAACATAACCACAGCTTACCATGTGGCAGACACTATGGTAAGTATTCTGCATGTCTTATCCTCCCAGCAACCTTGTCAAGTAGGTACTATCATGAACTCTACTGTACAGAAGTGGAGGCATTTAAGCATTTTACTCAAGGCTGCACAGCTGGTAAGGGGTGAAATTGGGATATCACGTGGAGTTTGTGATTCCAAAGTAAATACTTTATTTCTTCCTGACTTCCTCTGAGCCCAGAAAGATCCCATCCAGGTGTCTTGCATTTGAGAATGTACATTGAAGAAGAAAGATTTCTGGATATGCAGAAGGAAGAAATCAATCCCCACTGCAAATAAATCTTTATCTTTGTGGCTTTACACAACTCATGCTTCTAGTAAAGAGATTTGGAGAATCTGGAACTCTGCTTTCACTGTGTTATTTTATTTTGTCTCTCTAAAACTTTACTCTCCTCCCCAAGACTTTTTTCCCTTTCTTAGGCATTTCAACTGATCCTATTTCTCTCTTTTAAGACCCCCTGGAACAAACAGGGAGACCAAACAGCAAGCTACTATGTGGAGTTCTATGCTGGATGGAGTGGTGTGGCCAGGTTCACTCCCATCCTGCGTCAAATCTCAAGGTTTCAGGACTCAGCATGATTCAGGGGTGCAAACTCCGGAAGATCTGACTTGGACTGTGACTCAGGAATTCTTGCCAGTCTTCCTTGCACATATCTGAAACTGGGAAGTTTACAAAACCCACAATCAGAAAAGATAAATCCCCTATAAGGAAGAGAAACACAATGGAAAATTCCACTAGAGATATCTGAAACTGCCTGACTCTTGTGTCAGCAATTGGGAGGTCGGATGTGACCAGATGGCCACAAAGGGTATACAGCTGAACAAGGCCTTCTAGGGAATGAGCACCTAGAAGGTACCTGTGGTCATTTAAAAAGTTGCTTGAACTACATAAACCAAGACCCGGTCTTCTTAATGATTGTTGCAGAACTTCTCATTGATCAAAGGTCAGTTAGATGAATGGTTCTCAACCCTGGCTACACAATAAAATCAGTCACCTGTGCAGATTTATTTAAAACCCCCCATGCTGAGAATCCATGCCCAGAGATTCTGATTTAATAGGTCTGGAGTGACACCAAGACCCTGGTATTTTTCAATGTGTATCCAAGGTAGAGAAATGCTGAATTAGACAAGGTAGGGCCAAAGTCCTATTTATCTTTGTATTTGCACTGCCTAACACAGCATCTGGCACTTAAGTACTCTATAAATATTTATTGGATGTATGTGTGAATGAACTACTGTCATCATATAAACAACTGTTAGCACTTTATAGGTTTCAAAATAGTTTTGCATGTGCTTCTCTCATTTAAGTCTACTAAAAAGGTAAACTGAGGCACAATACAATTGTTTTTTAAAGAGTTTTTGAGCAAATAATGATTCATAAATTGGACAGCTCGAAACCAGAAGTGGTTCAGGGGCTCCATTAAAGAATCATAAGGGACAGGCTTTTATAGAGTGAATATGTAAGTAATACAAAGAAAATATTTCATTGGTTGGGGTTATAAAGTTGCATTTGGTCTATACCATTGGAACATCCCTAGTTATATAATTATAAGTTCATTGGCTGCTTCTGATTGGTTGAGCTTAAGTTCTGTTTTTCTTTAGTATAGACATTTACAAGATATACAAGATATTTATATCTTGTATAAGATAAGTTTTGCTTATGTTTGAAAATCAAACAAGGTTAAGGACTAACTGGCTTTGTTTGCTCAGGCATTTCTTTGGCCTGGTTTCAATTTCAATTTACTTTAACAAGTCTCACGACTTCCCTGGAAAATATCATTGTATGATGCCTGTCTTATGGATGAGGAATCTGAGGCTTAATGAGATTAGATGACTTTCCCTCCAAATCCAATAAAACTAATAAATGGACTCTGTTTAACTCTTGTCCACGCGCAAGTTTAATGACTGGTATGGTTCTCTTCTGACTCTAATTGTGACCTGAAAAGGTTTGCTTGATTGTTTGCTTTGGCAAATACGTCATTTTTCCCCCCACCGTAACACTGAGGTCTAATTTTTTCAAATGCTTATTATAGAAAAATTCAAACAAAAAATGTAAGAGAATAGTATAATTAACCCTCATGTAATTATTGCCCAGCTCCAATAATGATCGTCTCAGGCCAGCCTAGTTTCGTTCATATCCCCCACTGGCCCTTGCTATAAAACACATCCCAGTAAATATTTCAGTATGTATGTCTAGGGACTTAAAAAACCTCAGTATCATTACCATACCTAAAAAATTAACAATAATTCCTTAATATCATCAAATACTTGATATCCATAAATCACTGACTGTCTTTTTTGAAAGTTTCTTTGATTAGGGGTTCAAAGTTTCTTTACATTGCAATTGGCTGATATGTCTCTTAAGCCTCTTTTATTTATATTTATTTTTTATTGTGGTAAAACATAAGAATTTCCATTTTAAGCATTTTTAAACATACAATTTCATGGAATTAATTATATTCACAATGCTGTGTACCCACAACCTTTATTAATTTCTAAAACTTTTTCGTCATCCTAGGCATAAATTCTGTAGCCATTAAGCAATAACTTCTCATTATCTCCCCAAACCCCGCCACGCAGCCTCCCTCCCCTCACTTCCTTATAACCTTAATCTACTTCTATCTTTGAAATTTTTTTCCTTTTATTTTTCTCTTAATAGACCCATGATAATTGTATATATTTATGGAGTACAATATAACTGGGTACATTTATACAGTGTGCAATGATATCAGGGTGTTTAGTATATCCATCATCTCAACATTTGTCACCTTTGTGTTAGGAACATTCGACATCCTCTAGCTACTTGAAATTATAAGCCTCTTTTAATCTATAGGTTTCTTTTTCACTTCCCTTTGTTTATCTTCTTGTAATTTATTTGTTGAAGAAAACAGGTCATTTGTCCTGTAGAGTCCCCATAGTTTTCTTTTTCCACTTCCTTTTGTTTATCTTCTTGCAATTTATTTGTTGAAGAAAACAGGTCATTCGTCCTATAGAGTCCCCACAGTCTGGATTTTGCAGACTGCAGCCTCTCTGGTCATTTGACACATTCCTCTGGGCTATGTAGCTTCTATAATTTAATAATTAGATTCCGAAGCTTAGATCTCGATAATTATATTTTTTTCCAAAACTCCTTTCTAGGTGCTAGAAATGTTAAATATAAAGGTAGAAATTTTAGAAACAAAACCAATTGTTAAGACTAGGCACCTAATATGCATTAATTTATGGCCCAGAATTAAGGAGGTGCCTATGTGACTATGGCCACTATGTGCCCACTTTCTGCTGGGAGGGTCTCTTTTCTGACTCCGGGTCCAGTTTCGGCCCTGTCCCCAGTCAGATGTCCCTGCCTCCACCTCTGTGCATTCCTGCCTCTCCTTTCCTGACTCACACCACCTGGTGCCAGCACAGGCAGGCCTTCTAGGGGGACTCTTCTCCCGAAGTCAGCATTTCCTTGCAACCCGATAACATCGCTATTTCTAGCAGCCAGTTGGTGCTGAGAAATCAGCATTTTCCAGCAGCTACTGTTACAACACAGATCATTTGTTCAGAGCGACATCTAGTGGCTCTTAAAAAATAATTTATTGAGGTGTAGTGGCCCTTTTTTAAAGGGTCATCAAAGTAGTTTCATTTTATAATATGTATTTTATCGTTTTTTTAATTACAAAAGAAACTCACGATCATAAAAACCTCAAAAGACACTGAATAACGATAGCCTTGGTAATTTAGATTTGTTTCCAAAATTTCACTCAAATCTTTCCTGGTGCACCATTTGAATAGAAAATGAAAGTCCCATGTGAACCTGAACCCCAAGAGTAACCACAGCTAAGGTAGATCATTCTCTTTAGTGGCTTCATAGTATTTCATAGAATGGGTGGGGATAATTTAATTCACCCCACCCACCTAATTAATAGACTTTGGGGTAGATTCCAGTTTTTTGCTTTTACAAACAATGCTGCCAGTTTTTTTTCTTTTTGCTGTTACGAACAATGCTGTACTTATCACTCGTGCATTCTTAAGAGTGTTTCTGAAGATAGTCGTCAAAGAGAATGCGCATTTTTGGCACCTATTTACACCTCTACTAACAATGTATGAGGGTGCCTGTTTCTCCATGTGCTCTCATGCCCAGAATATTGTCACTTAAATAAAAATCTTTATGTGGCTTGGCTTTTTGTCCTTTTCTTAAAAAGGGGGGGGGGGAGGAGGCTTTTTGCCATGACTAGGTCGGGTTATGTGTAATATAATTTTTTCTAACCAGAAATCTTCCTAGAGACATTTCATACTGAATTTGTAAACTGGTGGTAGATTCTAGTTTAGAAAAAAATGATATTTTTGCCCTTCACTAATATTATGAACTCACATTTATGGAGTGCCTGTTGTGTGCCTGGGCAGATGCCAGAGACACAATGGTGAATAGGATATGAAACCTGCCCTGTCTTTTAGGGAGTTCACAGACCAGTCGAGGAGGCTGGTTTGCACTGCAGTGAGTGCGTGAGTTGGAATCTACTGGAAGGAACATAAGACAAGTTGGTGGCCGAGAGGAGGCAGTGAAGAGCATTTGTGCTGGGTCATGCTGGTGAAGGCCAGGCCCGCAAGGGCAATTCACGGACGGGAAACCAGAATATGAAAAGCATGGTGTGTTTGGAGGACTGTGGGGAGATCCAAATGGTTAGAAACTGTTTGAGAAGTTGCTCAGATACGAGGCTGCAGATATGGGGATAGGCTGGATCGTAGAATTTGGACTTCATCTGCAAGACTGATGTTTTTCAAATTCTGGACACTTTTATTTTACAAGAAAACATTACCTCAATTCCGTAATTGAAAAACCAATACACTTGCCATAAGTATAAGATAACCAGAAAAATTAATCTAGTTAAAAAAGTGAGTTCATTTAAAACAGCTTAAAAATTAAAGTAAAATGAAATATAATAATGAATCTAATTTATTTATTAAAATTGCACAGCTAAAATTATCTTCATCTGTGAAAAAATAAAACAGTTTATGGTCAGTCAGTAATAAAGAGATTTAGCGATGTATTGCTTAGTTTAAGACTAACATAAGGGTTATGGCAATAAGACAATGCTGTGTTTTTGTTTTTGTGTTAATTAGCCTCTGGACTCAGCTCTAATGTAAGCAGACCTCCTCCCTACTCCTGAAGAGGATTGTTGCAGGAGCCCAGTGCAGCCATCATAGCTCAGATGACCTCCCAGATCTTGAAGTCAGGAATTGAAATCCAAATCTGCTGACACCACATCCTTATGTGAGGCTGATGCTTGATACAAGGAAAATTTTCTAACTCATATATGTCCAAAAACGGAACTAGGCTGCCTCTAGGAGCAGTAACGTGCTCCCTGGAGCACTCCAGCAGAGCCTGGAGGACACTTGCCAGGGAAGTGCCCTTGAGGTTATACTTAATGTCTAAAGTTCCTTATAATTCTTAAGAATCTCTGAGTCTGTGACTGGGAAATATGTCGAGACACTAACCCAGAGATTAAGCTTTATGCTTTTGTTTTAATAATTAAAAATACAGATAATAGGAGGTTTTGAGTTGTACAGAAATAAACACTCAAATTTAAAGCAATGATCTTTCAAGATTTATGGAACCCTCATTATACCTGCATGTGAGTTCTATGTCCAGCATCAGCAGTAATTGTTTTTAAGAAAACAAAACAAAAAAATCCAAAAACATTTCTTTACAATTTGAAGATATGTCAAAAATCCCAAAACAGAGAAAGATTTTCGTGACTATTAGCACATTCTCAGAAAACACTGTTTCTGGAAAGTATGAGTCCTATTTTGATTAATACAGCTAATCTTTAATTCCTTGGATTGTCAGTGTTTTGGGTTATCTATTGCTGTGTAACCAATTGCCCCAACAGTTAGTGGCTTAAAACAACAATAACCATTTATTTATTTTTATTTTTATTTTTTAATTCAAAATATTTTAATGTTTACTTGTACATATTTGTGGGGTACAGTGTGTTGTTTCAGTATAAGCATATACTGCACAATGATTCCCTTAGGGTAGATGGCATAGTTTTGTACTTATTAGACCACCATTTATTATATTTCACAATTTTGTGAATTAACTGGGCTCGGCTGGGTTATTACTCTGCTCCATGTACGACAGCTGAGGCTGCCATGATCTGGGCTGGAACCCAACTTTGTTCAATTACAGGAGTGTTCCTGGTGGCCTTTGGCTGTATGGTATTGACAGTATGAAAAGTTTATTGATATGGTTTCAAATTCTTCATTTCTACTAAACTTTTTAAAAAACTACCACTTGTCGAGTTTTGGTATAATATCAAAGAAATATATCCACAATTATCTGAAAAGCCTACTAAAATACTCCATCCTTTTTCAACTACATATCTATGTGAGGCTAAATTTTTTCATATAGCTCGATCAATGAAATATAGCAGGTTAACCGCTCAGGCAGATCTGAGAATCCAGCTGTCTTCTATCAGGCCAGCCATTATAAAGTAAGGCAAATCATAACTAAAGCCAAAATGTTTCATTATTTTAGTTATACTAAGTTTCCATTTATATTGTCAGAGCTAGGGCTCAGACCCACCCATTGTACAGACTAGGTCACCAGACCCCTCACATGCCAGGCTGGGTCCCTAGACCCTCACACACAGGTCCATGCTAGGTAATTGGGAAAGATTCCAGGAGCTGTTGGCAGATAACATGAGCTCTGTCCTCAGCTTCCTCAGCGGCAGCAGCAGCAGCGGTAGTGGTCTCTCGGGGCATCCTGGGGGCCCTGGCAGCAACAGCTTGCAGCAACAACCTCTAGCAGCAGTAGCGGCCTCCCTGTGCCCCCGTCCCCCCGGGATATCCCGGGAGTGGGGGACCATGTGGATCAGAGCCACTCATCCTTATACTTAAGTCCATGACCCAGGACACCTGGGTGCACATGAGCAATTACACTAGACGCTAACCAAGGAACACCTGAGCGCATATGCCTGTTTACATCAAATGCTCAGCAAGATTCTGAACATCTCAGGGGCCCTGACTGTTTTTCCTATATTTTCACAACAGCCATTAAAAAGATTTACAAAAATGTACGACGATCCCACTCTTTTTTACCAATTTTTTTATGTGGAATATACATATAGTTATTCTTTTTTAAAAATATGTTAACATATAATGAGTATATTATTACGTTTAAATGGTTAATTATTTAAAAATATTTATCAGTTTTAATTTCTAATATTGTAAGCATCAATAGATATAAGTCACATAAGCAAAAGCTCTTTGGGATCTTCAACAATTTTTAAGAGTACAAAAGGACCCTGAGATCAAAACATTTGACAACTACTTCAATAGAGACAAAGAGAGAAGTGGGGACAATGGTAAGACATAATATGGACTACGAAATAATTGGAGTAAGGTTGTAGCAATAGAGGAGTAAAAAGGGGGTTGATTTTGAATGTGTTTTGAAGAGAAAGTCAACAAGATTCGCTGATGTGGGAAATGAGAGAAAGACAAGTTAAGGATTATCCCAAGGGTTTTCTCTATTGCTTTGCATTTGTTTTTGATCTGAGCAAACTGGTAGAATGGAACTGACATTCAATCTGATATGAAAAACCAGGGAGGGACAAATTTTGTAGGGAATATAAGGAGATTATTTTGGAAATGTTAAATGTGAGATGCCCATTAAATATTTAAGTGTTAGTGGAGTGGTCAAGGCTGGAGATACAACTTTCAGAGTCTTAGGCATATGGATTACATTTGAAACCACGAGAGTGGATGAGATCAACAAAGGAGTGAAGGAAGAGAAGAAAAGAAGTTCAAAGTCTGAGCCTGAGGATACTCCAAAATTTAGAGTTCAGGGATGTGCACAAGAGCCATCAAAGGAGACTGAGAAAGAGCTGTCAGGTAGGAAAGAAAGTAGGAGAGAATGGTGTCTTGAACTGTCAATTGCTGCTGGTAGGTCAAGTAAGATAAAGACTGAAATAGATCATTGGGTTTTGAGGGACTGTGTGTCAGGGGCAGGAACAGTGTGAGAAAAAGGCCCAAATCAGAAGGGAGTGCTAGAGTATAAAGTCAGGGATGAGATGGGAGAGTGCGCAGGGTCAGCTTGTAAAGGGCCTGGTAGTCCATGCTAAACAGCTTGTACTTCATGCTATAGGTTTGGATTTAGGCAGAGAAGTGACACAGCCAAATTTGCATTTTAGTTAGGTCATTCTGGATGCTTGGAGAAGATGGAACTAAAGGATCCATACTGGAGCAAGGTACTCAAGGAAGCGGAGGCTCCAGCAGGAAAAGGCCAGAGATGGGGAGGGCATGCATACGGCAGTGGGTGTGGGGATGGAGAAGAGTGGGATATTTGGGAAGTAAAATGCTCAAGACTTGGAAATTGATAAGATTGGAGGAGTGAGAGAGACAAAGGAGTTAAGCTTGGGTGACAGCGCAGACAGTGGGAGCGCCAACCTGAGACAGAGAAATTAGGAGATGGAACAGGTTGGGTGTGAAGTGATGGTCACATTTGGGTATGTTATATTTGAGATACCTGTGGAAGATGTAGGTGGAGATGTCTAGAAAGCAGTTGGATATGTTGGGGCTCACAAACCAATACCCCCAAATTTGGTGCTTTGACGTGCTGGGCTAAACATGCAGCCTCAAGGTCTCTCTGACCGCCCCCCACCCCCCCATGACCCACCCCCCATCCTCTATCTCTCCCAAAGCACAGGACGATACTGTTCCCTTATCTGCCTAAAGTCTGGGCCCACCAAAGAAGAAAACACCTCCAGTCTCTTCCCTAAATTTTCACTAACTGAACTTATATCACAGAAAGAAGGTCACAAACCATTGTCTTCTATTTCGGTCCCATTCAATATTTCAAAGAGTATCATTTGCCAGCCATTGCCTGCTCTGCAGGCACAACAGACTTTGTCCCAGGCCATTGCATGTTCTCCAAGTCCATTCATTTCCCCCTAAAAATCATTTACTCCCATACTTCCCCAACTCTTCTCCTTTGAGGAAGTGTATATAAGCATCTGTACTCATTAAGGTATTGGGCAATCATTCTCCTGTGATTCTCCTGTGTGAGGCATGTTAAAATAAACTTGTATGACCTTTTCTCCTATTAATCTGTCTTTTGTCAGTTCATTTTCAGTGAACCTTCAGAGGATGGAAATGGAAGCTTTCTCTCTTCACTCTTACAGATATACAGTTCTAAAACCAAAGGATAAGATTTGCATATGGAAACTTATGACAACTTGGGTTGGATTCACTTAAATCTTTAAAGAATGGTATTAATGTAAAGTCTTGATTTATATGTCCCAAATTTTTAAAAATACTAATTATAGGAAATTCCTAATTTAAAAAATTAATAATTCTTGGAGAAGTAAGTATGTTTTAGTCCATCTGCATCAGGATTTCTTGGATCTCTTAATACTGTTTGAGGGTATTTGGCAGTTTAGTCATCTCAATCTGAAATTTTTTGGTTTCTGAATTGACTTCTCATACTTACAGTTATACCAGTGCAAACAGTAGTAAGGTCTTACCAAATAATCCCCCTTTACTACTGCAGGGTGTATTAGTCCTTTTCTGTTGCTTATAACAGAATATCTGAAATTGGGTAATTTATAAGGAAATATGATTTATTTCTTACAGTTTTGGAGGCTGGGAAGTCCACAGTCCATGGGGGCACATCTGGTGAGGGCCTTCTTCTTGGTGGGAACTTCACAGAGTCCCCTGGTGACCAGGGCGTCATGTGATGAGAATGGGCTAAGCCAGAGAGCTAACCTGCTCACTTGCTCTCCTTATAAAGCCATCAGAATCAAGCCCACGAGCATTGATTGAACTATCAACCCATTAGTCCATAAATGGATCAATCCATTCACTAGGTCACGGTCATCACAATCTAATCACCTCTTAAAGATCCCGCCTTTCAATTACCATTATAGAGTTTCCCACTCTCTTAACACTGCGTTATAGTGGGGATTGTTTCCAATACATGAACTTTTGCGGAACATGTTTGACCCACAACACAGAGTAACCAATTAGATTAATGGTACTTGAGCCCAACTGCACACCAGCATCACCTGGGGAGCATTTACACAGTACCAAAAAACATCTCCAATCATCAGAGAAATGCAAACTAAAACCACAATGAGATATCAGCTCATACTTGTTGGATTGGCTATTATCAAAAAAATGAAAGATAAGTGTTGACAAGGATGTGGAGAAAAGGGGAACCCTTGCACACTGTTGGTAAGATTGTAAATTAGTACAGCCACCTTGGAAAACAGGATGGAGTTTTCTCAAAAAACTAAAAATAGAACTATCATATGATCCAGCAATCCCACTACTGGATATATATCCAAGGAAATCAAAATCAGTATGTTGAAGAGATGTCTGCATTCCCATATTTATTGCAGCTCTACTCACAATAACCAAGAAATGGGATCAATCTGTCTATTAACAGATGAATGGATAAAGAAAATGTTGTATATATATACAATGGAATACTATTCAGCTTTTAAAAAGCAGGAAATTCTGTCATTTGTGACAACATAAATGAACCTAAAGGCACCATGCTAAGTGGAATAAGCCAAAACGGAGAGGCAAACATCACATGAACTCACTCTTATGTGGAATCTAAAAAAGTGGAACTCATAGACGTTGACAGTAGAATGGTGGTTACCAGAAGCTGGGGGTGGGGTGGTGGGTAAACAGGGAAAGGGGAAATGTTGGTTAAAGAGTATAAAGTATTAGTTACATAGGAGGAATAAGTTCTGGTGTTCTTACCAAGCACAGCATGGCGATTACAGTTAATAATAATGTATATTTCAAAATAGCTAAAAGAGAAGATTTTTCAATGTTCTTACCACAAAGAAATAATAAATATTTGAGACAATAAATATGTTAATTAACCCAATTTGATTATTCCACAAAGATATACATGTAACAAAACATCACACGTAACCCATAGCATGGCCTCTCACCCAGGCATTTTGATCTAATTGATTTATACTAGAGCCACAGACACTGTATGGTTTAAAAGCTCCTCCTCCCCAGATGAATTTCATCAGCAGTTAAGGCTAAATCACTGGATTAGAGGAATGATATTTCTATTTCTTCCTAGCATAAATTTTATCAGCACCACACTCTCCCAAGTGAGCCACACTCTCCCAAGTGTGCTAGGCTGGTCCCCTACCTAGCACAAATTTTTAATTCCTTTCAAATTAAAACTCCCCTGAAGCTAACCCCCTATTAATTCACTGTGCTCATTGATAACAGGAATTTTCTCTGAGCCCCTAGTATGTGCATAGGACCTGCAGGACACTGTACCTGAAGGATATAAGACAGTAAGTGGTGCAGGCCTCTGAAGAAGGAATCAGAGCAACTGCTTCCCAGAAAACTGGTCAGAATGAACAGAACAGCATGATGTGAACTTGTAACTGTGCTATCTAGACTCAAGAAAGGAACTCAGGGTTCAGCAATCATCCCACCAAGCTCTGCTACAACCAACCAATCCTGAATTGACAAGCCAAGGACTTGTTTAAACTGACCAATCACTACCTTTGAAGCATTGTGGCTTTTGTCTTTACAAGCCCATACTTGCCTTTGGTGGAGAGAGATGGTATTTATGGGCTGCTCTCCCTCCTGTATCCATCTACATGAGTAAATCTTCAGGGCTTTACCCCATTGTTTCAGAATTATTTCTTTGATGCCTCAGAGTATTTGTTCACCTTTAATCACAATGATGGGGAAGATATTGTGAAAACAACAAGCACTTTATTTTCTGAATTTGAGCTGTTTGCACAAGATATGTCAGACAGATATAAACAACAATTCACTACCTATACTTGATCTTTCAGTTGCTGAGTCAGGCAAGATAAACTCATAGATCATGTCTCTACTCAAATGCCTTACCAAAAATGACCTTGACTCTTTCTCGAGTGTATCCACTGATGAAAGTCCAGAGTTTTCTGGAATAGTGGGATAAGAAAACAAATTTTCCAGAAAGCAAGGGGAATTTATTTTTTATGCTATGGAACAAATAACCACAAAGTTAGTGGTTTAAAACAATACACAGTTATTGTTTCACAGTTTTCATGGGTCAAGAATCTGGACACGGCTTTTCTGGATCATCCACTAAGGGTTTCACAGGATGTATTCAAGATGTTGTACAGAATGCATTCTCATCTGGGGGATCAACAAGTGGAGAATCTGTTTTCAAGATAATTCAAGTTGTTTGAGAATTTATTTCTTTGTGGCTGTATGTTCAAGGGCCTTGGCTTTTCTGTAGCCTTCCATCAGAGGCTGTCTGCAGATCCTACAGGCCACTCTTGTTCCTTGCCATGTGAATTCTCTTCATAAACTTCTAGCTTCAGCAAACCAGCAAGGAGATGCTCTTGCTTCAGTCTACTAATATGGAATTTTATATACTGTAATATAATCACAGGAGTAACACCCCATCACCTTTGTCATATTCTATTGTTAGAAGCAAGTCACACACATGTCTCATCTGCACTCATGGGGAGGGGATCACACAAAGGCACAAACACCAGGAGATGGGAAATCACTGGGGGTGGGTGTGTCACCTTAGGGTCCATTTGTCATTCAAGAAAAGAAGGCTAAAGAACCAGAGATTGCTTATAGCCAATCCAAACAGATGATATAGTCACAGATAAAACTGGAAAGAACCCTGGACTGAGGCAGGAATCATGGCTTCCAGTCCTGGCTGTGTCATCAACTATACTACATCCCCAGCAAGTTCTGTGGACTTTGGTTTCCTTAGTTTACAAGTAAAATGAGGTAGGGGAGACAGTTTTGGATACTAACCAAAGAAATGCATATTAAAATACCATGGAAGCACTATCATCCATCTTTAGCAAAAATAAGAAATGATCCCACTCAAAGCTTATAAGTTTAAGAATGAGTTTATGTTGAAATTGGTATCTTCAGTCCTAAAAAGCAATCTGGCAATGTATAGCAAACCATAAAACTGTTCACATCTGTGATGGTTAATTTTGTATGTCAACTTGACTGGGCCATGGGTGCCCAGATATTTGGTTAAACATTATTTCTGGGTATGTCTGAGAAGGTGTTTCTAGATGAGATTAATATTTGAATATTTGAATCAGTAAACTGAGTAAAGCAGGTTGCTCTCCCCAAGGTGAGTGGACTTCATCCAATATGTTGAAGGCCTGAACAGAATAAAAGTCTGAGTAATAAAGAATTCTTTCTCTCTACCTGACTGCTTTTCAGCTGGAACATCAGTCACTGCAGGAACTTACACCACTGGCTCTCCTGGTTCTCCAGCTTGCTGACTGCAGATCTCGGGACTTCTCAATCTCCATAATCACCTGAACCAATTCCTTATAGCAAATTATATAATTATAAATTGCATATATATATATATATCCACACATATAATATCCACACATATATATCCTGTTTCTTTGGAGAACCCAGACTAATACACCCTTTGACAAAGTAACCCCATTCTGGGGATTTCAGCCTAAGAAAATGTATAATTGAAAAGATTTTTATAAAACAGACTATACACACAATGTTATTAACCACAGTGTCATTTATAATAAAGAAAAAGTGGAAACAATATGTATGTTTAACAATTGGAGAATGACTAAACAGATCATAGTGCATCTATTTGAAAGAAAATTATGCAGCCATTAAACTAATAATCATGAAGACTATGTAGCAACATGGGAAAGTGTTTATAATTAGATGTGAATTTATTTTAAAAAGCAGAATGTGAAATTATATAAACACTATTATTACAAGTAAGGAAAAGTAAATAATGAGAAAAATCCATATGTTTGGGTCATGGGATTACACATACAATTTTTTGTTAACTTTCCTTCACCAATATGACACTTTAAAAACAATAAATAAAAGTATAAAATGAAAACAATGAGGGGTTGAATTATCAGTGGTTCTTAACTGGAGTAGACTTCAGAATTTAAAAATACTTATATCTGAGTTCTACTTCGTAAAGATTCTAAGATGGGGCTGGGGCACCTATATACTTACACACACTCACACACATACACCCAACCCCATCACTCCACACTCAAATACACAGGTGATTCAGACGCACATCAGTAGGCAGATTCTCAGCATAAAGTTCCACGAATCTATGGAGAATAAGGGAGATACTGCAATGACAAGCTTAGCATTTCCTATGAGGCACGTGGGCGATGAAAGCCAGGCTTCTTAATGTGATCCTGGACTGCTGCAGCCACTGTCTTTAGTGTTTGTGGCTTGCTGGGCAATCTGCGGCATCACCCTCTGAGCAGGATTGCTCTACAAGGCGGAAGGCCTCCAGGAACTCATTAATATCAATTTGGCCATCCTTGTTGAAATCGATGCTCCGGGCAAGGTCATATATGCAGTCATCTGTGACATCAACGTTCATATGAGAGCTGAACAGCTTCCACGTCTGCCTGAACTCGTCCAATGAGATGAACCCTTACCAGAGGAAGGAAGTCACTTCAGTGAGTCAGTCTAGTTTTCAGTGTTCATTTCCTCTAACATTCTTACAAGGAGACCTGCTCCCTATTGTTAAACAGACAAAGACACCCAATGCATAGTATCTAGTTTAAACTTCCAACGGGATCACATAAAGCCACTGAATCTCCAGTGGTTCTCAGCTGAAAGCAATTTCACTTGCCTCCCTTCAGGAGACATTTGGCAATGTCTGGAGACATTTTTGATTGTCATGACTGAGATCGGGGTGGGGTGTTACTGGCATCCAGTAGATAAAAGACAGGGATGCTCTGAACATCCTACAATGCACAAGATGGACCTCAAAACAAATAATTATCCAGCCCACAATGTCAACAGTACCACTGCTGAGAAACTCTGCAATTAATTGTCCCAACCATATACTAATTTATTCTGCTTATAAAGAGCCTTTGGACTCATGCATTTATGGTCAAATTTTTACAAGGATTCCAAGATTATTTGATGGGAAAAAAATAGTTTTTCCAACAAATATAGTGGGATAATTAGATATCCACATGCAAAAGAATAAAGTTAGACTCCAACCTCACACTATATCCAAAAATTAACTCGACATGGATCAAAGACCTAAATGTGAGAGGTAAAACTATAAAACTCAGAGAAGAAAACATAGTTATAAATCTTTGTGACCTTGGATTATGCAACAGTTTCTTAGGACACCAAAAGCATGAACAACAAAAGCAAAAATAAATTAGACTTTTTCAAAATTAAAAACTTTTGTGCATCAAAGGACACTACCAAGGAAGTGAAAAGACAATGTACAAAATCAGAGAAATTATTTGCAAAGCATGTACCTGTTAACATTCTGATATCACCAATATACAAATACCTCTTACAACTCAAATAAAAAGACAAATAACCCAATTTCAAAAATGGACAAAGGATTTGAATAGAATCCAAACAATTCTATTTGTGTATCTTCTATGTGTATATCTTCTATTGTCCATTTGTATCTTCTATTCTCCAAAGAAGGTATACAAATGGACAATAAGCACACAAAAAGATGCTCAACATCATTAGTTGTTAAGGAAATATCAATGAAAATCAGAATGTGATACTTTACACCCAGTAGGATGGCAATAATAAAAATTTAAAAAATAAAAACAGGAAGTATCAAGTGCTGGTGAGGGTGTAGAGAAATCGGAACCCTCATACATTGTGGGGATGTAAAATGATACAGCCACTGTGGAAAACAGTTTGGCAGTTGCTCAAAAAGTTAAACATAGAATTAACACATGACCCAGCAATCCCACCCTTAGGTATATGCTCAGGAGAATTGAAAATATATGTTCACAGAAGGAGTTGTACATGAATGTCCAGACAGCATTATTCAAAATAGCTAAAAAGTGAAAACAATCCAAATGTCTAGCTGATGACTGGATAAACGAAGCTCGTATGTCCATACCATGGAATGTTATTCAGCCATAACAAAGGAATGAAGAACTGATACTGCTACCACATGGATAAACCTTGAAAACATTATGCTAAATGAAAGTATCCAGACACCAGAGTAGGCAAATCCATAGAAACAGAAAGTAGACCAGTGGTTGTCAGGGACAGCTGGAGGAGGGGCAGCGGCTGGGGACTGACTGCTGATGGGTATAGAAATCATTTTCAGGTGATGAAAATGTTCTAAAATCAGATAATGGTGATGGTTACACAAACTCGTGAATACACTAAAAACCACTGAATTGTACACTTTAAATGGGTGCATTATATGGTATGTGAATTATACCTCAAAAAAAACATTGAAGAAAGCCTTTGGACTATTGGGGAAATATTGGGGTGAAGGTGCATAGGCCCTCCCTGCACATCTTTATGTAACTTTCTGTGAATCTATAATCATTTCAAAATAAAAGTTTTGAAAAAAATACTTGGGGAGTGAGACTGCAAAAGTCTTTCTGCTTCATTACTTTGTGGCTATCGTGGATGGAATTATAAGGGATATCACATCTCCTAACAGTTACTCTTCCTCTAAGAAGCTCTCGTTCAGTTTGTCCTCATTCTTCTCTGCCCCATCCGTTGTATATGGGCTGCTTGTATGGTTCAAGTACTTTTCTAGTGTCTGCCACTTGTAAGTACTACTTACTTTGCTCCCCAAATGCGTGCTAGAGTGGAGATGAGTCAGCAGGAATCAGGAAGGGGACTAAAGGGTTCAAGGTAGAACGCTTGCCATGCGTCAAAAGTGGTAGAATAATGAATGCCCTTACCTGAATGATCACTGTCTATGATCCTAAAAATGGTCTCCAGGTCATATCGGTTTCGATACAGTGTTTCCAGCAAACTTGACTGTATGTTCTGCAAGAAAAAACTCATTTTCCTTCTATGTCTTATATTGAGGCTTGTCCTAATATATGAGTAACACACAATCAGCCCCGACAATCGCACACTCTTGAAAAAACCTGAAGATATTTTACCATCCCTCTACTCCCCCAACCCCCTTTACTCCACCAAATAACCTAGTGATTTAAGAAGTACCTAGCCCATGATGAACATGTTCTAAAATTGACCGTGGTGATGTTTGCACATATCTGCAAACATGTACACTAAAACCCATTGAATTGTATACTGTAAAAGTGAATGGATTGCATGATGTGAATTATATTGCAATAAAGCTGTTTTTTAAAGAGTACCTAACCCAAGGTCTCACATACATTACATATTCAATAAATATTTATTAAATAATTACTTTTTTAAATGGAGGAGGCAGCATAGTGTCGAGGAAAGAAAATGGGTCTTGAGGTCAGATGGACGTGGATTTGAGGCACAACTTAGAAGTTCTATGGCTTCAGGTAAGTTACTAACATCTGTGGGCAGCGTCCTCATAAGTATAACAGCACTGATATTACCTACCTCTGGGATTTGAGGATTAACTTAGGCAACATATGTAAATCACTTAACACACAGTCTGACACATAGAAACTCAACTGCCTTTTGGGTTCTCAACAGGTGGTTGTTTCTGATTCAAGGTTCTCTGTGAGAGGCTTCATAGTCCCCAGTGTGCTCTCACCCACCATTGTCACACCATTACCTCACGGCTCAGTTGTTTTTTGGCCAAGTCCTCCAACCAGGACTTGTAATCCAGCACATTATCTGTTGAGTTGTTCACCAGCTGTGGCCTCAGCACTCGCCACGGCAGTCCTAGACGCAACACACACTCCACAGCGGCTGCCCAGTCACTCAGGGAGATTAAACCTACAGGAAAGAGCCAACTTATTGATTTGTACCTCCAAGTCTAGTTTCCTGCCCAAGGGTGTGTACATTTTTACCCTGACATCCTTCTTACTATCTATAGGTAATAGAAATAATGGGCACTGTCACTATTTATGAGAGTTGGCTGGAAACTAGGTTTGCCAGATAAAATATACGATGCCCAGTTAAATTTGAATTTCAGAAAGACAAAAAAGTGTAAGTATGTGCCAAATATTACATAAAAATTATTTGTTGTCTGTCTATATTACGAACTTAATTAGGCACCCTAAATTTTTATTTCTAAATCTGGCAACACTGCTGGAAGCCACACAAGACTCTTGTAAATAATATCATAAAACATTATACATCTACAGCATTAGTTGTTTAAAAAAACATCAAACTTCCTAAGTTCCTTAGAATATATTATTTACTGAAACTCTTGGAAGGCTACAATTTGTGTGTATGAAAAGATATTTCTATACATTTTTTAAATGTTATTGCTATTTTTTAATAGGGCTGTATTTAGTCAATGCCCATTAGACATTCCATTGAGTTGAGCAAAGCCGTCACTTTTAGTTTGGATAACAGACCATGGAACAGATAAGCACACACTCAACAAGAAGTCAAGTCATAGATTTTTGCTGGTCTTACATATACTCTCATAACTTCTCCCACTTGAGTTTTGATTAGTTCAGCTTTGTCACCCTTCCCTTGACTCCAATTTTTTCACCATCTCATTTATACTTGGCCAAGTTCATATTCTGTTAAAAGTTTAGAATTTTTAAAATGTAGAAAAAAATAAATGGGACATTACATTGAATAAAGTGGAAGAAGTAGTCAAAGGGAAATTTTGATCATTTGTTCATTCAACAAATATTTATTTGCTAAGTCCTGTGAGATAGATTGTCTGGCTAGCTTCTATCCTCTGTGGATCTTTTACTTCATTGGTCTTACCGGTTTTATCGACATCATGCTTCTTAAATTCACCAAGAAGATCCGAGGAATGAGCAAATAACTTTTCCCGCAGAGCTCTCAGAGCCGACTCCTCTACTCTGCTAATCCTGCGACAGGAGATGAAAGGAGAATTTTTAATAGTATAGAAGAAATGGTCATGTGTTTTACTACATTTTTCCTCTCTCTTTCCTTACATTTCAACTTCCCAAGAGCTCAGTCACTGCCCCCCTTAGAAATCTCTTAGGGGTTTTTTTGGGCAACTTTACTATTTGTTGTTGTTTTTTTAATTGTACGTGTTTAGGGTACAGTGTACATGCATACATTGTATAATGAAGGAGCTCGGTTTCTGAGGGAAGATCTCCATCTCTTATTTTCTTCACCACCCCCCTCCACTTTTCCCTGAAGGGCACAAGTAGGATCAGTTTGGGGAATGCTGCTGTCCTGTCTAGTACTACAGGACAGTGTTAAAGCAGAAGTTCTGGAGAAAGATCACCTTTGTGGTAAAGTTATCTAACTGTCCTATGCCTCAATTTCCCCATCTGTAAAATAGGGATAAAATGGTACCTACCTCACAGGATTATTGTCAAAACTAAATGAGTAAATTCACCTACAGCACTTAGAAGAAAGCCTGGCACATACAAAGCAGTTAACAAATGGGTATCTGTTTTCATAATCATTATGCTTTCCTTATAATTTATTATTATGTCAAATAGTCAGAAAGCAAGATCTATGAATAACCAAATAATACTAATTTCATTTTCTCATTCTCGCTGGGTCCATAGAGTAATGCTTGGCACAGCACCTGGCCCAAAGTAAGTGCTTAATAAATATCGGTAGTTGAATGAACAAACAAGAATGTAAAAAGAGATAAAAGGTAAATGTACTCTATTTGTAACGTCTCATTGAGGAACAAGCCATTCTTTTTTTTTTTTTCCTTTTTTTTTGTCTTTTTTTTCATGTCCGGCAACAGATAGCAACCCTCAGTGTCGCACCCGTACCGGACCGGGACCGGCAACGGGATCGCAACCCTCGGTGTTGCTCCCACACCTCGCTCAGCCAGTGAGCGGGAACCGGTCTGTATGTGGGATCTGAACCCTCAGCGGGAGCGCCACCGCGCTCCCAAGCGGTGCACTGTAGCAGTGCGCCACCGGGCCGGCCCCGAGGAACAAGCCATTCTACAGATAATGACTAGATTATCTTTTGAAGTGCTAAATTTTTTTAAAAAAACAGTTTAATCATGCTTGATGAAAATCCTTATGGCAGCATAAGGTATTTAACATAACAGTCCTTAAGTAGGTGCCACAGATCCTTTATTTTTTTATTTATTTTTTTTTTTTTTATTTTTGTCTTTTTTCCGTGTCTGGCAACGGATCGCAACCCTCAGTGTCGCCCCCGTACCGGACCGGGACCAGCAACGGGATCGCAACCCTCGGTGTTGCCCCCGCGCCTTGCTCAGCCAGTGAGCAGGAACCGGTCTGTATGTGGGATCCGAACCCTCGGCGGGAGCGCTGCTGCGCTTCCCAAGCGGCACACTAGCACAGTGCACCACCGGGCCGGCCCCTCCACAGATCCTTTAAAAACTGTGAACCACCTGGAACTCATCCCAAATATCATGGATATGTGAGTATATGTGCTTTTTCTAGAGAGAGTTTGTTGTTTTATCAGAGGCTAACAGAAGCACGGGACCCCTTAAAAGTTTAAGAACCACTAGTTAGACAAAGCATTTATGCTGTTTCCTGGCAAATGGCAGTCATGGACAGTTACACAAGGATATAGTATAGCAATGTCCTCGAAGCTATCTGGATGTACAAAGCTCTCTGTCCCTACGTCAAGCAGCACACATTAAGCACTTACTAAATGCAGAGCTCTACACGGATGATCTAATTAATCCCTCAACACCCACTGAAGTAGGTATAATCTATTATGCTCAGTACAGAGGTAAGTAATTAAATCAAGGTCACAGAGCTAACAAGGGATGGGACCAGGAATCCATCCTGACAGCTGAACTGCAGGCTGGCTATACTATTATTGTGAGAAGCAGATTTAAACAAAAGGTAAATGAGTTCTAAATGAGCGTTCCTCTAACAAAAGCATGTGATCCTGTGTTTATGGAAATTGAGACACCAACTATGGCTGCTCAGAGATATTTCTCCCTTGTTCTCCATTCTGCTTCAGATAGTCGAAGTCATTGGACTTCTGGGTGAATGAGGTGATGTTGTACTTATTTAATGCAATCAATGAATATTTCAAAGAGTTGAATGTTCTTTGATTATCTTATTAAAACACACTATTTATGGGATTCTCTACAATGACTCCTTTTGTAATGACAGTACCTAAATCCTATGGAATCATGGTGTTCCAGGTGTCAGGGCTCACCCCTGGAGATTCTAATTTGGTAGAGCTGGGTGAGGCTCAGGTGGGTGGTTTTTTGTAAAGCTTCACAGATGATTTTGCTGCACAGTAGGTTTGACTCTCACTAGATAAGTTTAAATTTTTACATAATACTTCTTTTTGAGTGAGGCTGGCCTGTATTTAATAACTCAATAGTGATTTAAAGTAATTTATTTTTACAGCACTCACACAAGCTAAATGTTAAACATTAAAGTGTTCTCTATTCATCTGATTTATGCTTTGTCTATTTTGATTTCTAATTTAGTTAGGCAAAATAATTAAAGAAACTTGTTAAGTAGCACTAAAACTGTATCTATTAACATCTTATATACTCTGAGGCCATTTTCTATTTGGGAGGCAATGTTGCATAGTCATTAAATGGTGAGTTTTGTGATATATACATGTATACTCAAAACGTGTAGGTAGGCTCATTCCGTATGCGTTGTTTTACACTTGTACTATGTATGTGAGATTTTTGTATTGTCAGAAAATTTGATCCGCCTCTTTCTGGTAATAGTTGCGTATCTTTCCAGGTGATTGTTTCATGGTTTATTTAACCATTCATTTGTTAATTCCCTTATTAATACATAGTTCTATTTTTTAATGTTTTAGCCACTAGTACAATAAAGATCTAAATACATTAAAGAAACAAAACAAAAAAGGATTAACACAGCCCCACCACTGACCAATAAATAAATAAATAAATGGTGAGTTCTGAAATAATACAGCCTGGGTCTACTTTCTACTTATTAGCTGTGTGACCACAGACCAGCTAATTTAACCTCTGTTCCTTAATTATCGCATCTATAAAATTGAAATTAATAATAATACCTACTTCATAAGTTCATTGTAAGACAATATATATACATTCTTTATAATTATACTTAATGTGGGGTAAACTCTCAATTATGGTTAGAGCTCACAATCATCTCAACAGACATCATTTAAATAATATTACATACTTCCTTCTCAGAAAGGGGCATTGTTAACAAATGTGTGAAATCCATCTGCCAAATCTTCAGATAAAGACTTTGGCTGTGGCTTACGGGGATAACACAAGGATGAGAGAAAATAGAAGAATAACCTAGAAAGACTTAGAGGCCTGGGATATGGACTTTACCCAAGATGCATCCCTTGAGAATAATTTCTGCAGAAAACAAATTTGTTGTTCCCATTAATGAGGGGCAGGTAGAGATATTAGAGTGTATGGATAAGGGAGAGACCTTCTTATAATGTCTATTCCAGACCTTAATCCTGACATAGCAAAATTCTGAATTCTCACTTAGAATTTGGATAAAGGTAATGACGTTTGACATTTCAAAGGTTCCACAGACACTATAAGTTTTTCTGGAAATCACTCATTGCAAACTCTTGCCTTTGTCTCATGGTCAGTGTGTGGGTTGCCTTGTTAGTCTGATACTGCACGATGTGTGGCATCAGGGCTGGCCCCAGTTTGACATAGGCTCCTCTGTTGCTGCCAATTTCATAGTAGTTGGAGGCAGAAAAGATGGTTAATACCTGAAGAAAACAGAAAAGAGACAGGCAGTCACGCTCACTGAGGAGCCTTCATCCTCAATCCTACATGACCCACCCCCACTTTAGAGGCTTCTGCTGATCCTCATACTCATCTGCGGATCTTTGTCTTTTCTTCATTTTTTTTTTTTTTCAAGTCATCACTGCTAATAGGCAGGAGTTGTGATTCAAGTCATAGAAACTTGAATTCTGATAGGACATCCACAACACGTATATCCCAAGTAAACACAGCAGGGGTCATAGAAAACACCTCATTTGGTTCAACTTGGAGGCATGCTGGGGCTGATGAACTGGGATGGTCATTACAACTAGCAGGCAAGTCAGTGCTTAAAGCCAGTGCGATGCCTCAGAGCAGAGCTTCCTGCAGAGTGTGGTGCCTCCTGAGATGCTCGGTGAAAAAAGTTTCCACTGTCAATACATTGGGAGTGCTAGATGCTATATCTCTTTCTGTATATAGCAGACTTACAATGTATATAGGAAATTAAAAGTTCTTGGAAGTCCTACAGTAAAGAAACTTGTATTACCATTTACCAAATATTTCTTACATTAGTTGATCTCACTCCTTTTTTTCACATGGGAACCTGTTACTCTCCTGTAGAATTAGTGTTCCTGGGAATACAGAATCCCATCCTAGTGGCATTGGCAAAAATTGTAGGATTTGCCCAAAGATTAGTCAGGACACTCATCATGCTCCTGAGAAGACAAACAATCCTGAATCCCTGCTTGGGAAACAGTGCAGAAATCCAATTACCCTGTAGGGTTGTTTGAGGTACAATAGCTAGCCATGTGTCATGGGTTAAAAGTGTCCCCCGAAGTTCATATATTGGAAACTTGATCATCATTTAACAGTGTTAAGAGGGTGGGAAATCTGATTATGGTACTTGAGAGGTGGGGCCTTTAAGAGGTGATTGGATCATTAGGACTATGCCCTTGTGAATGGATTAATCTATTCATTGGTAATGGGTTAATGGTTTAATGGGTTATCGTGGGCGTAGACTGGTGGCTATATAAGGAGAGCACATGAAAGAGCTCTTGCCATTCTCACCGTGTGATACCCTGCATTGCCATGGGCCTCTGTACAGAGCCCCCACCCAGAAGAAGGCCCTCACCAGATGTGCTCCCTGGACCATGGACTTCCCAGCCTCCATAACTGTAAGAAATAAATTCTGTTTCTTTGTAATTTACCCAGTTTCATGTGTTCCGTTTTAAGCAACAGAAAATGTACTAATACATTGTGTGTCTTAAAGAATAGAGATGTAGCTGGAAAACACTGGCCTCATATTCTCATCCATAAAATGGAACCAAATCTGCCCCTTACTCTTAGGGTACTGGTGAGCAGTGGCTTCAATCAAATTTTGAGTTGTAAAGAGGTTATAATAGTCAAGGATAACTTGACTGTTAAAAACCTAGTTGCTTTGAGCAAGTGGGTAACAGATACAAGGCACAGTTGGTTGTTAGAAACTGAGAGCCTCAGCTCATCCAGGCCTGTGCCCTTTTGACTAGTGACACACAAACCTGTGCTGCTGCGGAAGGTCCACCTACCTTGCGGTTGTGGCAGAACTCATAGCCTTCGGGTTTGCATTCATGGGAACGGATCAGGAATTGCAGGTTGTATTTTTGTAGCAACTGTTCTGTCACATCAGGCCCAAAATAACAGCCTCCTCCTCGAACAGTGTTGGCCTTGCAACCCTCCTGCAACATGGGATCACTCCACAGGATGTCTACCACCTGGAAAGACAGAGAGATGGTTTCTTTCCTAAGAACTAGACAGACATTCATTCATATGAAAAGAGGAAGAGGAGGAGGTGGAGGTGGCAGAGGAGAAAAATATCTGAATAAAAGTAAGTGAGCAAATTTCTAGGCAATCAATATTTGACACAGATTTATATTTTTGGACCCCTACAGAATTTTTTATTACTCACAAAATGAATGTGTGTATGTATATGTTAGTTGACAAGCATATACCCACTTTCTTGAAAATAAATCTTATGTGAAAGCTCAATATGCAAAACAGATAAAGTTGCTCTGGTAGAAGCTTTGATCACAGCCAGCAGTCTTCAGCCAGTGCTCCAGGCTCCTGGACGTTTGCCCCAAAGAGAAGGCAGAAGCCCTGAGACTGGCAAGATAGTCTCTCACACAGCATTCACAAGACCCCAGATGCAGTCGTGGGAAAGTGCAATTGATGTTGTATTTCTTAAAATAATTTAAGAATTTTGAAAAGAATTTTCAGAAGAGCTGAGCAATTTTTCTAGCAATTTAGACTCTATCTTATTATTAATATTCAGGAAAACACTGACTGCCAATCTTTCACAACTCAGATGAAATAACTGAGTATACAAGAGTACTTCAAAAAGTTCATGGAAAGTTTATATTATCTTTTAATCCTATTTTTCCACATACATTTTGAAGTACCTTCATATTTTGGTTGTTGACACCTAATACTTTCTAAATGTACTTCTAAGAAAAAATCTCATTCGATTTGAAAATATCAGCACATTATTATGGAGTCACGTTTTGTAAAAGAAGAGATGTGCACTTGTAAATTTCAATTCTCAGTTGGTGTTGAAGCCCAGATTGACTAAATGTAACCTAAACTCACCCTCTCTCTCTCTCTCTCTCTCTCTCTCTCTCTCTCTCTCTCTCTCTCTCTCTCTCTGGCTTCTAGCCTCAGAGTCAGCTGCTACTCCTCCTTCTCACCACCCTCCATCCAATTGATCAGCAAGTTCTGCTTATTTCAGTTCCTCCTTCTTCTGTATTTACAGAACTCTGATTGTGTTTGGGGTGGCAAAGTGCCAAGCTAAACACTTGCTTTCCAGACTCCCTTGCTACTAGGGGTGGCCATGTGACACAGTTCTAGAGATTCCGGGAAAGCTCTTAGTGGCCTGATAACAGAGGACAGAGCTGCTGATAGCCTCTTGGCCTTGAGCTATCGCAGCCATCCTGCTGACACACATAAAATAGCACCCAATGTAAAAACAGTGTACACCCAGTGTAAAAGCACCCAGTGTAAAAGCACCCAGTAAACCTTCTTACCCCCTTGATGCTAAGTCAGCAAACCAAGTAGTCTCAGGCAAAAGAGCCCATCCACTACATCTTCCCATCCTTTATAAAACTTTAACATGTATGAGTCATTAGGCAACTACTAATGTCCTTCTGGGGTGTTCTAATCTCAGAGAGAGAAAAAGGGGCCCAAAGACATACCCTGAGTTTACATGGAAAGAGGAGATTTAATCTGTTTAAAATCCTTGGTCTCTGCTGATGGCAGCCAGATTTTAGGAAGCAGCACCTGCCCACAACCCACCTGCCTCCACTCCTCCTGGGTGGGCTCCAGCAGCTCCCCAGCTTCCGAGTCCATCTCTGAGGTGAAGGGCGAGAGCTCTTTCTTCTCCCTGACCTCCGCGAGGCCCGCTTGCAGCCGGCACTGCTCCAGCTCCAGGTCCACGGAGCGCCGCACCTGCCGGGAGAGCTCCTTGCGGTCAAGCGGGACGCTGATGGGGATGCTGGACGACCGGCCGGCTTTGTGGGCCTTGTCAGAGCTGAGCCGAAGGGGCGAGGAGGGGAGAGAGCGGCTCTGGGGGAGAAACCATGGGGTGGGTATCTCGGCAGTGCTCGTCTGGTTGTCTTTTCTCTTCTCCTCTGCCTGTTTCTCTTTCTCACTCTCCTTTCTCGTTTTGTACCTCAGGGTAGAAACAACCTACAAATGTCCAAAAAAGATACAGATGCTGGAATGAAACTGTAAGTCCTTTCTGAGTTCAATCCTAAACACTGGGGTCCACAGACAAGTGCTCCTGGCCTGGGACAAGATAAGTGCAGATCATGAAAGTAAGCCTTAGAAATGTTTATAGCAACTTGATATTGCCATGACATTCAAACACATGATCAGTGAGCTTGTAGTTTTTGTCTGCATATCATTTTTCTAATAACTCATATTTATTGTATTTTACAAAAATATTGATCTGCTGGCTTTGAGAAACACTAACCTAGGTCATCATTTCTCTCTAGGAGCCATGGGACAGGAGGCACGGAATGGCATTTTGCAGGACGTGCTATTGTACCCATTATGTTGCCTGTGCAGGAGGGACAGAGAGGGGAAGGAGCACCTCTTTTCAGCCTGCACCTAATTGGGAAGATACTCTTCTTGCCAAAAGAAACCAAACGTATTCCCTTTCACTGACTCACAGTCGGCATGGTGCTGGAACCGGATGGAGAATGAAGAGGACACAAATGGGATGACTTCTAATCACGGGAAAGAGAGGGTCAGGCCATGAGCAGGGCCACGGCATTGAGCATAAAGAGAGAGCAATCCTTCCTGGCGTGCCTGACCACTGCAGCGAAAACTGAAGCAAACAACTTCCAAAAAGGATATCCATGACCAAGACCTGGTTCATAAAGGGAACTCTGTGGAGGCGCATAATCAGAGAACTAGAACTTTCTGCAAATAGATCTAAGGAATGTGATACAAGAAAGCCGTGTCCCAGTGTGGACTGGCTTAGGGCAAGAACAAAGAGGGACACCCAGAGAGGGTCAGCAGAACCGAGAGTCCAGACTGAATAGAATAGAACAGAAGTATTCTTACACTGGACAAGTCCTAATCAGTTTCTCGGCAGTTCCTGTCTTGGGCACAGAGAGTGAGAGGCCAAAAAACACAAACTCACTCATAACCACCTCCTCTCTACTCGTTGCCAGCTCATAGTGAAGGCCAGTCCACCGATCTCACCCCTTCTGACTCTCAGGTAACTTTATTTTTTTTTTTTTTTCCTTTTTTTTGTCTTTTTTCATGTCCGGCAATGGATTGCAACCCTCAGTGTCACGCCCGTACCGGACCGGGACCGGCAACGGGATCGCAACCCTCGGTGTTGCACCCACACCTCACTCAGCCAGTGAGTGGGAACTGGTCTGTATGTGGAATCCGAACCCTCGGCGGGAGCGCCGCCACACTCCCAAGCAGCGCACTGTAGCAGTGCGCCACCGGGCCGGCCCTCAGGTAACTTTATTTTAAGGACGTTATTATTTGCTCCAAGAAGCATCCCTAACTTCAATTCTTAAGGAGACTAATAGTGTTAGTACATATTGATCCCTTTCCAGATGGGTGCTATTCTGTGCACTTGGCATAAATTAATTGATTAACCCTCATACCACCCCTATGAAATAGCATTATCACTCATAGCATGGATAAGAAAATTGAGGCACTAAGATACTAAGACCCTTCCAGGACTGAATCCCAATAGTTTGATTCTGGAGCCCACACTTCCCTGTCTTCTCTCCCAAGTGGTCCCCAGACTATACAAATCGATACATCACCCCCTCTCCAGAGCTTTACAAACCAAATATTGGGAAGTTTGATTTTTGTTAAGCTACAGAAAACACACTGTTCTTTAGCAATTTTTCCCAAAGTTCCTACTTCTATGTTTATATAATTAAACATGATTTTTCCCATGAGATAATCTGCTCTACTGCAACTTACTAACTGTGCTTCCAGATGTAGATGCAGCTGAATAGAATGTTTGAATTGAAAGTTTGTGAGAAACACCAAGATACAATAGATGTGAAAGTGACACAAAATGAAACGAAAAATGAGGTGCAAACAACATGCAGAATTGACAGAGGCAATACTAAGAACTGGTTTTAGGTTCCTTGGGCTCCTCATTATCTTCAATTATAGGGAAGGGCTGAGACTGCATAGAAGTAGAGAGGAGATTTTGTAATGAGGAGTTTTGGAGGGAGCCATTGAGATGTTGCGGACCTCCCCTCCTCTGCCTCTGCCAAGGAATTATCCTTTTCCTCTTCCAACATTGAGTTTGGGTGTACAGGGACACATAACTTGTCATTTAGTGACCAAACCACAAGGAGGCAAATCCAGACCTGATAGAACCTAAGTTAAGAAACCGTGGACTCTGAGTTACATGGAATTACTGGATGAGCCTTGAGAGGATTCTCCACTGGGGACGGGATGAGCATGATTCTATATGTGGGAAGGAATGTGCATTGAAATTTGGGGAACCAAAGGGACAAATCAAGTTAGAGTGTCAGTACCCTAATATTTGTCTAAACGTCTTCCTTAGTAATAAAACCCTTGATTCTTATTTGGACAAGTGACAACCCAAAATGAAGACTATACAGTCATCCTTTGATATCCATGGAGGAATTGGTTCCAGACCTCCTGCGGATAGCAAAATCCACAGATGCTCAAGCCCCTGGTATAAAATGGTGTAGTATTTACATATATCCTACACACACCCTCCCATATACTTTGAATCATCTCTAGATTACTTAAGGTACCTACTATAATGTAAATGGTATGCAAATAGTTATTATAACATCTTGTTTAGGGAATAATGATAAGAAAAAAAGTCTGTACATGCTCAGTATAGACAAAAAACTTTTTCCCAAATATTTTCTATCTGCAGTTGATTGAATCAACAGATGTTGGATACAAGGACTGCAAACTTCCCTTTCAGCTAAATGTAGACATATGACTATGTTCTGGTCAATTAGATACGAAGAGAAATTTTTTGTATGACTGGATGCCCATAAAGGGAAAGAGCATGTCTTCTTCTCTCTTTAATTTTTGCTAACTAAATGTGGTTAGATGGCTGGAACTCAAGCACCCATCTTGGGCCATGATGCAACAGGGCAGATCAACAAGATGGGAGTCAGAGTCACTGATGACTTTGTGGCATCACTGTACTACCACTGGACTGCTTGCCTCCAGCCTTTATTTACATGAGAAAGACATAAACATTGATCCACTGTTATCTGGAGTTTTCTGTGACTTCAGCCAAATTTAATTAATATAATTTCCACTTATGAAGTACAAATTTTGTAAGGCACAGCACATATATTTTCACTTAATTCTCACAACACCTATGATAGAGTTATTCATATCCCTACTATGTAGATTTAGAAACTGAAGTTATGATAAGTTAGATAACTTGTCCAAGGTCATGCAACTGTAAGTAGCAGAACCATAATGTTTATCTGACTTCATAGACCATGGGTTAACCACTCACCATACCTACTCAGGAAAAAAAAGAAATACTTCCATACTTGAATATCTTTGTGGCAAAGACCATCATTCCTCCCAAATCTGTTTCCTCCTTCTCTCTCATAGAAATGGAAACCCCAAAGTTTTTTGCTGGACACTTGGCCAACCATAAAACAAGACTTCATTTCCAGCCTCCCTTCTAGTGAGGGGTAGCCATGCCACATCACCACATTCTGACCAATGGAATGAGAGCAGAGACATGTTCAAGTACTACATTGTGTCCTTAAAGGGCAGGAGTACTCTTCTTCCCTTCCTTCCTCTCCCCTACTGCTTGGAACACAGATGTGATGGCAAGCCATCTTGGGTGATGCGGCTGAAGCCATGGGGCTGACACCCTAGGGATGACAGTGTAACAAGACACAAGAAGCCTTGGTCTCTGGACAACTGCATAGAACAAAACTGCCATATCAGCCAATAACTGCACATTCCAAGATTCATACCCACATTTGTCTGACTCAAAAGCCATGGTCTTTCATGCACATCATATCTACATAGATTTTCATATTTATTAGAGTTTTCAAGTTGAAGTAGACTGGCTTGTGTGGTGATGAGTTCCCTGTCTTTGGAACTTCTCAGGAAAATGTTGTCAAATATGTTATAGCAGGAGTTCCTGTGTGGGATGGGCAGTTGGAGTATAGGAGCCGTAAGGTACCACTCAAGTGTGAGAGTCTATTATTACAGAACCTTTGCTGTCTAGATTTCCACTTCCAAAATGAAACAGAAAATAGGAACTTATTGGGATATAGTTGTAATACATTCTAACATCCTACCCCCTTTCCCCCAACACATGCTGGTTACTGTGAGTTCCTTAAGGGCAGGCACCATCTCAGGTTCATCTTTGTATCTCTGCTAATGCTTTCTTTGCACATAGTAAGCACTCAAAACAGACAAGGGTACTACAATAAGTTTGTGGAAAAATAGAATTAAGAGATAATACGAATCTTTCCATGAAATTTTTCAAGTACCCTCATATTTGTTGAGTTTAACTGAAATTGAGAGGACTTCTGGGACTATGGCAGACAAGAGGTGCCCAGGGGAAATTCCTCCTGCAGAAGATCAAAATGGGCTCACTGCCACCACTGCCACAGTCACCAGAGCCATCGTCCAGTCCCAGAGCCATTGCCCATTGCAGAAGAGCTCCCTGCAGAGCAGAGGCCCTGTGGGTTGCCCATCACTACAGCCACAGACTCCACAGACACAGAGAGGCAGTGCAAACACTGCCACTGTGAGTTAAGCCCAGTGCCACCAAGAACACTGCAGATGCGAGGGAGGCAGTTGCAGCCGCTAGCACCACTGCTGCCCCCACAAGGTAACCAACTGCCACCAAGGATACCAAAGATAAGAGGTAGGCAGTTACAGGCACCAGCACTGCTACCACCCCTACAAAGTAACCCCACTGCCACCAAGGACTCTGCAGATGCCAGGGAGGTACTTGAGCTGGCAATGCCACTGCCACCACTGCAAGGTAAAGCCACTGCCACTGCAGACACCCATGCGAAGCTGTGCAGGCCACAACTGCAGATAGTGCAGCCAAGCAGGGGGCTTCTCAACCACCACTGCTGCAGTCACTGCCACCACTGGTGCCACAAGGCAGCCACCATTGTTGTGTGAGCAGTCCACTGCCACTGGAGCCACCACCGCCATGTGGGCAGCCCACCAAAGCCACTGCCATAGCCACCACCACCACAAGGGCAGCCTGCTACCACAGCAGTAGCCCCAGCAGCCACTGCATCTGTGCAGGCAGACCACCAACCACTCAACTGCCTTGACACAAGGAAGGTCACCAGTGGAGTATAGGGAAAGAGAGTAATAGAAGAAGCAACTGTTCTACAAGATGATCAGATATCAATGAAGAGATACTAGAAATACAAAAAAAAAAAAAATGAGAAAATATGAGTTCACCAAAAGAATATAATACCTCTCAAGTACCAGACCCCAAATGGCAGGAAATCTTTGAAATAACTGTAAAGGAACTCTGAGTAAAAATCTTGAGGAAACTCAATGAGATACAAGAAGATGCAGTTAAATGGCATGATGAACTGAGTAAAACCACCCAGGATGTGAAGGAAGAAATTTACAAAGAGATTAATACCTTATAAAAGGGTGTAGCAGAACTCATGCAACTGAAGGAGTCATTCAATGAAATAAAGACCACCACTGAGAGCTTAAGCAGCAGGCTAGAGCAAGCAGAGAAAGAATTTCTGCTTGAAACAGACAGTCTCTTTGAAATAACTCAGGCAGACCAAAAAAAAAAAAAAAAAAAATTAAAAAAATGAAAATCTAAGATAACAGATAACTTTAAGCACACAAACATCTGAACCATGGGAGTTCCTGAAGGGGAGGAAGAAGGAAAAGGCATTGAAAACATATACAATGAAATAATAATGGAAAACTTCCCAGGTATAGGGAGAGACATGGACCTTCAGATTCAGGAGGATCAAAGATCTCCAAAAGATTCAATCCCAAAAGATCCTCCCCAAGACACATTATAGTCAAACTGGCAAAGCTCAAACAAAGAGAGAATCCAAAAAAACAGCACAGAAAAGTATCATCTATAAGGGAACCTGCATTAGTCTAACAGCAGATTTCTCAATGGAAACTCTATAAGCCAGAAAAGAATGGGATGATATATTCAAAATACTAAAAGAAAAAAACTGACAGCCAATGACAGATATATTGAAGTTATTAGACTGGGAGTTTATTTTTCAATATTGTTTGGGGTGTTTAGTTACCTCTGTATTTCTTTTTTTTTAAATTAAAGCATGATTTATTATACATATTTTGGGGATACAACTTTGATGACCATCACCTGCGTACAACATGTGTTGATCAAATCAATATTATTAGCATGTTCATCATTACACATTGTAATTATTCTTTTTGTACCTTACCCAATCTCTCTCTACCCCCTCTCCCTCCCCCCCTGCACCTCTAGTAACAATAGATTTTGTTCTCTACTTCTGAAAGACAAAAAAAAAAAAAAAAAAAAAAAAAGAGAATACTATACCCAGCAACGTTATCCTTCAGAAATGAAGGAGAAATAGTATATTTCCCAGACAAACAAAAACTGCAGGAGCTCACCACCACATGACCAGCCTTACAAGAAATCCTCAAGAGAGTCCTGCATCTGGAATCCAAAAAATGATAATCACTATCATGAATACATAAGAAAGAACAAAACTCACTGGTAAAACAAAAATGCAAATAAAAAGGAGAAAAAAACTGTATCTTACCACCTCCAAAAAACAACAAATGCCAAAGACAAACAATAAAAGGGAAGGAAAAAAACAAAAGATATTTAAAACACCCAAATAAAAATTGATAAATGCCAGGAGTAAGACAATACCTTTTAGTAACAACCCATAAATGTAAATGAACTAAATTCTCCACTCAAAAGACACATACTGGCTGACTGGATTAAAAAGCTAGACCCAACTATATGCTGAGACTCACCTCAGCTGTAAAGACACGCACAGACTAATAGCTAAGGGAAGGAAAAAGATATCCCACACAAATGGAAATAAAAAATGAGCCAGTGTAGGCATTCTTATGTTGGATAAAATAGACTTTAAACCAAAAACTATAAAAAGAGACAAAGAAGGCCACTATATAATGATGGAGGGATCTATCCAGCAAGAAGGCATAACAATCACAAATACATATTCACCCAACACCAGAGCACTCAGATATATAAAGCAAATAATATTAGACCTAAAGAAAAAGATAGACCCCAATATGATAATTGTTGGGGACCTGAACACCCCTCTCTCAGCATTGGATATATCATCTAGGCAACAAATCAACAGAGAAACACAGGATTTAAATTACACTTTAGACCAATTTATTCGGCAAATATCTACAAAATATTTCATGCAATGACTTCAGAATATACATTCTTCTTATCAGCATATGCAACCTCTCTAGGATAGATCATATGTTAGGTCACAAATCAAGTCTCAACAAATTTTTAAAAATTGAAATCATTTAAAATATCTTTTCAGACCACAATGGATTAAAATTGGAAATCAATAACAAGCAAAACAACTCTGGAAACTATACAAATACATAGAAATTAAACAATATGCTCCCAAACGACCTATGGATCCAAAAAGAAATTAAACAGGAAATCAAAAAATTTCTATAAACTAATAAAAATAAAAACACATCATACCAAAACCTGTGGGATACAACAAGAGCAGTACTGAGGGAAGTTTGTTGCAATAAAAACATCAAAAGAATAGAAAGATGTCAAATAAACAACCTAACACTATGTACCTCCAAGAACTTGAAAAACAAGAACAATCCAATCCCAGACTAGTAGATAAAGGAAAGAAATAATTAAGATCAGAGCAGAACTAAATGAAATAGAGACCCCAAAAACAATAGAAAAGATCAAAAACCAAAAAGTTTGTTTTTTGAGAAGATAAACAAAATAGACAAACCATTAGCTATGCTAACTAAAAAAAGAAGAGAGAAAACCTAAATAACAAAAATCAGAAATGAAAAAGGAAACTTTACAACTGACCTCACAGAAATACAAAGAATCATTAGAGGCTATTATAAACAACTCTACGTCAACAAATTCAAAACCCTGGAGGAAAGGGATAAATTTCTGGACACATACAAACTACCAAGACTGAACCAAGAACAAACAGAAAACCTGAACAGACCAATAACAAGCAATGAGATTGAAGCAGTAATCAGTAGTCCCTCAACAAAGAAAAGCCCAGAACCAATGGCTTCACTGCTGAATTCTACCAAACGTTTAAAGAAGAATTAATACCAATTATTTTCAAACTACTCCAAAAAATTGAAACAGAGGCCATTCTCCCAAACTGGTTCTATGAGGCCAGCATCACCTTGATAGATAACAAACCAGTCAAAGATACAACAAGAAAAGAAAACTATGGGCCAATATCTTTGATGAACATAGACACAAAAATCCTCAATAAAATATTAGCAAATAGAATACAGCAACACTTCAAAAAAACTTATACACCATGATCAAATGGGATTGATACCAGTGATGCAAGAATTGTTCAACGTATGCAAGTCAATAAATGTGATACACCACATCAACAAAATCAAGGACAAAAACCATGATTATCTCAATAGACACAGAAAAAGCATTTGAAAAAATTCAACATTTCTTCATGATGAAGACTCTAAGCAGATTAAGTATAGAAGGAAAGTATCTCAACACAATAAAAGCCGTATACAGCAAACCCACTGCCAATATCATCCTGAATGGAATGAGACAAGAATGCCCACTCTCACCACTCCTATTTAATATAGTATTGGAAGTACTACCAAGAGCAATCAAGAAAGAGAAAGAAATAAAGGGCATCTGAATTGGAAAAGACAATGTCAGATTGTCTCTGTTTGCAGATGACATGGTCCTATTTAGAGAAAAGCGTAGAGACTCTACAAAAAAACTTTTAGAGTTGATAAACAATTTTGGTAAAGTTGCAGGATACAAAATCAACATGCAAAAATCAGTAGCATTTTTATACTCTAACAATGAACTAGCAGACAAAGAAATCAAGAAAGCTATCCCATTTTCAATAGTCACCAAAAAAACACAAGAAACAAAAACCAAAAATACCTAGGAATAAATTTAACCAAGAAGGTGAAAGCTCTCTACAAAGAGAACAACAAATCAATACTGAAAGAAACTAAAGAAGACAAAAAAAAGGTCAAAATACATTCCATGCTCTTGGATCAGAAGAACCAACACTGTGAAAATGTCCATACTACCCAAAGCAATCTACAGATTCAATACAATCCCCATCAAAATACCAAGGACATTCTTCACAGAAATAGAAAAAACAATCCTAATATTCACATGAAACAACAAAAGACCCCGAGTAGCCAAAGCAATCCTGAGCAAAAAAATAAAGCCAGAGGCATTATGCTACTTGACTTCAAATTATACTACAAAGCTATAGTAACCCAAACAGCATGGTACTGGCATAAAAACAGACACTTGGACCAATGGAACAGAATAGAGAACACTGAAATCAACCCACATGCTTACAGCCAACTGATCTTCAACAAAGGTACCAAGAACATACATTGGGGAAAAAATTGCCTCTTCAATAAATGTTGCTGGAAAAACTGGACATCCATATGTGAAAGAATGAAAGTAGACCCATACCTCTCATCATATACCAAAATCAACTCAAAATAAAGACTTAAATATAAGACCTGAAACTATAAAACTACTAAAAGAAAATATAGGGGAAACACTTCAGGAAGTAGGACTGGGCAAAGACTTTATGAATAAAAACCCAAAAGCACAGGCAACAAAAGGAAAAATAAACTGATGGTATTATATCTAACTAAAAAGTTTCTACACAGCAAAAGAAACAATTAACAGAATTAAAAGACAACCAACAGAGTGGGGAAGATATTTGCAAAATATGCATCTGACAAAGGATTAATATCCAGAGTATACAAGGAACTGAAACAATTTAATGGTAAAAAACAAATAAGTTCATTAAAAATGGGCAAAGGAACTGAATAGGCATTTCTCAAAAGGAGACATACAAATGACCAACAGACACATGAGAAAATGCTCAACATCACTCAGCATCAGGTAAATGCAAATCAAAACCACATTGAGATATCATCACACTCCAGTTAGACTGGCTGTTATCAAAATGACAGAGAACAACAAATGCTGACAAGGATGGGGAGAAATGGGAACCCTCCTACACTGCTGTTGGGACTGTAAATTAGTGCAGCCATTTTGAAAAACAGTACGGAGGTTCCTCAAGCAACTACAAATAGAACTGCCATAGGATCCAACAATTCCACTGCTGGGTATATACCCAGAGGTTGGAAATCATCATGTTAAAGGGATACCTGCACTGCCATGTTTATTGCAGCTCTACTTACAATAGCCCAGAGTTGGAACCAATCTAAATGTCCATTGACAGATGACTAGATAAAGAAAATGTGGTATATATACACAATGGAATACTACTCTGCCACAAAAAGAATGAAATACTGTCATTCACAGCAACATGGATGAACTTAGAGAAAATTATGTTAAGTGAAATAACCCAGGCACAGAAGAGACATTCTGTATATCCTCCCTCATAAGTGAGAGCTAAAAAATAAACAAATAAATAAAAAGAAGAAAGAAAGAAAGAAACAACAATCACGATAATATGTTGAACTTTCAAAAGGAGAGAATAGAACTGAAGTTACCAGAGGTAGGAAAAGGGGAAGGGGAAATTGGTAAAGGGCCACAAGAAAATTATATTGTATAATGTTGAATATACTAATTATCCTGATTTGACCATCATATATTGCACACAGGTATTGATATCCAACTCTGCACCCCGCAGATATGTAAAATCAACTATGTTTCACAAAAGAATAAATTAGCAAAAAATTTTTTTTAATTGACACATATTGTTTGTGCATGTTTATGGGCTACAAAGTTATATTTCGATACATGTATAGAATGTGTGATGATCAAATCAGAGTAATTAGCATGTTCATCATGGTAAATATTTATCATTTCTTTGTAATGAGAGCATTTGAGCTTCTCTGTTCTAGCCATTTGAGAACATGCAATAAATTATTGTCAATTATGTAAAAAAAAATTGATTTTCATCTTTATATCTGCAAATAGCACCCTCCCTGCTTGTCATAGGCACTAAATACACATTTGTTGAGTTTAATTGAAGATGATATGGATTATTTTGGAAATGGATGTTCTCAGATGACAGTGATTGAGGGATAGATTAGAATCATCTAGATCAAGGATGGGAAATATATGGCACTAGCTGCCACTCCACACTAGCATGTCCATGCCAGACATTACTAATTGATTACAGCACATTTGCCCCTCTGAGCCCAGCCATGGATTCTCCACCCCTCTCCACACTTGTAATAACCATTATCAGTTGAGTGGAGTCAGCATGCAAGATGACATTTATTTTACATTGGCAGTGAAACTGGGCATTATGGTGAAATGCATATTATTTCGTTAGTCAGTACCTTGTGTCTGTCTAGTTTAGCCAAAAGCTCCAGGTCAGTCGTGTCTGACACCCCACCATGAAGAATTAGTACTTTCTCATCAACCAGAGTAGCCAGTGGAAGCCAACGGAAGACATCTCGCAGTGTTCTTAGTATTTTCTTGCCATGTATCTGAAAAAAATGATATTAACAAGATGTCATTTCAAATAATCCATTCAACTTATGTGAACTGAGAGAAACTTGCTTTCAAAGGTCACACACCTTGTATTTATGCATCACTTCCTTGGTGAAGCCATATCTAGATTTAGAAGCAAAAATAAGTATTAAAATAAATTTAGTGACAGTAGTTTTGACAATCACATTTTTATAAAAATGCATGTTCTAGGTATATGTACTTAAATATATAGAAAAGAGACAGGAATAATCACCAAAATGTTTACAATTATAACATTCATCTCTGGGTAGAGAAATTATGGGATATTTTAATTTTCTTCCTTTTGCTTCTCTGTATTTCCTACTTTATCTGTCATGAACCCTTATTGTTCATATGATAAAGAGTATGGATATGTGGGGCCGGCCCGGTGCAATAAATTATTGTCAATTATGGGAAGAAAATGTAGTATATATACACAATGGAATACACAATGGAATATATACACTTGGGAAGTGCGGCGGCGCTCCCGCCGAGGGTTCGGATCCCACATACAGACCGGCGACTCACTGGCTGAGCGAGGAGCGGGGGCAACACCGAGGGTTGCGATCCCGTGGCCGGTCCCGGTCCGGTACGGGCGCGACACTGAGGGTTGCGATCCGTTGCCGGTCACGAAAAAAGACAAAAAGACAAAAAAAAAAAAAAAAGAGTATGGATATGTGGGGAAAAAAGTAATGGTTTTATTAGAATAATAATGTGTAAATTTAAAGAAAAATCTTTTTAAATGTTATGTATTGTGTATTCTACTTTTCTAGAAATAGGAAAACTTCTTTAAAAGGCATCTAACAAATAAGCAGCTCTGGTGAAATAACTTTTTACAATCACAAAAACATGGAACACTCAAGCATGTTTTGGCTTGTACCGTAAGTTCACCATGTGGTCCTCATGATTTCCTCGGTTAAGATGGAACTCTTTTGGGTAAACCAACATGAAGGCAAAAAGAACCATCAGGATCTCTACTGAATCCTGGCCTCTATCCACGAAGTCACCGTTAAACACGTACGCCCTCTCTGGCGATGGGAGGCCATTCTTCCCAACAAGGAGACAACCAGAGTTAGCAGAAGGAGCAGAATAGGAAATCAGGTTAAAGCCAATGGGCAGTTGACAATCACATCAAGTCTAACACCAGTTCTATGCTTTCCTGGTCTCCTCCAAATGTGAAATGTCAGTAAAAGATGGAAATATTTTCTATTGGTCTTTTATTTCCTTTCCAGTGAGGATGAGGATATGAAATGCTGGTCAGAATAAACACTTTACACAAAGCCAGAGTGTTGCCATGTGGTGTGGAGCAAAGGGCAATGAACTTGTGATCAAAAGGTCAGTTTTAAGTTCTGGCCAGACTATCTTTAACTAGCAATAAAAAAAAGCTGCTATAGATTCCTCATGATTAAACAAGGTAATACATGAGAAAATGAATAGGCAAGCACAGTATATGTATAAGGTAATATTATATTAATAAAATATTGTTATATTCATATACTTTATTATATGTTCTACATTTTATAACTAAGAATGGATATGAAAATAGCTTTTGGTTGCTTTGTTAATAATCAATTTTTCTTTATTTGGAAAAATAAAATCAATTGCTAAATAATGATACCTTCCATTTATTAACCTAACATTTTGTATTTGTTAAACAGTTTACAAAAATGTGTTTGAATATAATGCAGTACTGACTTTTATATTAAGTATTTGCTGCATAGCAGAAAACATTAAAAATATTTGTTAAATTCAAACAATATTTAAGTATTTATTTAATAGATACTGTATTTTAACTTCTAAATTAAGCCTTAGAGCATGAAAGGAACTTAATTTAAACACTCATACCTTATAAAATATAAATATTAAGTCATCCAACTGGCCATGTAAATCTCCTAACAAAGATAGGAAAAGAATATCAGTTCTGATTAGTCCTTACCATCATTTCCGATTTTTACTATAAAAAGAAAAATACCCAGAAAAATCTGATAAAGTTAAGAAATTTATGGTTACTAATTTTTCCATAGGTAAGATAGAGATAAATAATAATTTCCCTTATTACAGGGGTAGTTAATATTGAAAGCAGAAAGCACAATATTTTTTTCTGCATGATTATCATAAATAGCAAATGACATATTTTTATTGATGCAAAGATGGGACAGAATAATGCAGGATTGCAGACACAGTTGAGAACTGGAAAGATTTTGCCCCATGTAAAGTAGGAAGCTGCTGCTCATTTATGGGCCAATGTTATGAGATTTTTCAAGTTGGAAATATGGATTTTTTTTTTTTTTTTTTGTCCTTTTTTGTGACCGGTAAGGGGATCGCACCGGCCATCCCCATATAGGATCCGAACCCGCAGCGGGAGTGCTGCTGCGCTCCCAGCACCGCACTCTCCCGAGTGCGCCACGGGGCCGGCTGGAAATATGGATTTTAATATGAAATCCTCCAACTTTCAAATGCTGTAATACCAATTTTAAAGGTTTAAGAACATTGTACAGCAAGCAAGCCACATCTGTAGGCTGCCTGTGGCCTGAGCAGTGCCAGTTTATGGTCTCTGATGTACTGTGGTCTCCCTCCCCTAAGTTAAGGTGTGGGGCGTCAGTCTGTAACGAATGTTAAACATCACTGCAAACATGAGGAGATGGAGAATACTGTCCTCAATAGCACTTCTGTCTGGGAGAGGAATGTATATGGTTGGAAGGAATAATTCACCAGGCATTGAGGCTTGCTCAAGTACCAATAAATAAACTGTCTTCTAACAAGGAGGGTCTGGTTATTTACAGGGATTTTGTTCTGAATGGAGAACATGAGTTTGGGGGTCAATATGAATTGCTTGGAAAAATGACGCAGAGGCTGGGCCCTCAGCTCAATGGTTCCCCTTCATTGCACCATGTCTCCTTTAAGTAAATGTGGAGCAAATACGTAGGTGCTCAGCTTGAAGGAGGGAAAGGGCTCTGGGCAGCCTCCTCCCGCCACAGACAGAATTTTCTTGTTTGTGTCTGCCATGGAAATTGGTTCCTGACTGACTCTTACCACACACTGTGATCTCCTCGTTGTAACAGGTCGAAACCCGGATGATGTTTGGCAGTTGTACCAGATGCTTCTTGGTTTCATACAAAAGATTCAAGACATAGCGAGCATGGAGCTGCTACTAGGAGGAAGAGGAGGGGGGGAACAAAGCAACACTGATATCCAGGAGGGAAGACAGCCCTCGCCTCTGCTACTTAATGACCCCAATCACCAAGTCCTCAAAAGAAACCCTAGTACAGTGCTCCTGGGCCTCTGTGCATGGGTCCTTTCTTTTCCACCCATCTTCTGCCCTCATTTCTGCTTTTCATTGTCCCCATTTGTCCCTTCTGCAAATATTGAACTAATTTCCTCTTTCCTATCTATTCTATAAAACCCTTCCTTGCCTTTAGCTTGGGAGGAACACATGATTGTCTCAGCAAAGTATGAATGAGTGCATGTATATATGTTGATGATACTGAGCGATCTTGTCATTACTGGAAAATGTCATCCCATCTCTTCTTGCAGTGAGTCATCTTCACGTGAAAGGGGGAAGGACTGCAATCTCACACACAGCCAGAATCTGACCTCTTCTTACCACCCCTGCCTCTGCAGACAAGGTTTAGAGCCACTGTCCTCTTTTGCCTGGACCATTGCAATGGTCTGCTGACTGGTCTCCCTGCTTTGGCCCTTGCCCCTTACACTCTATTCTTAATACAGCAACCAGAATGATTATTTTAAAAAGCAAGTCAGATGTATCATTCCTGTACCCATCTCTTTCAGAAAATAAAAGTCCACCCCCCCCGTTCACCTCTACCATACCTCCCCTGGCTCCCTCCTCCCCAGACACAATGGCCATCCTGCTGTCCCTGAACAGTCCAGGCAATTTGCCACCTCAGGGCCTTTCTATTTGTTCCCTCTGCCTGGAATGTTCTTTCCCTGGATATCCACAGGGCACATTTCTCACCACCTTGGACCTTTGCTCAGAAATCACCTACCCAGACCACTGTATAAAATTGTCATCTCTCCCACCCACTAATTAGTTTATTCTTTTCCATAGCTCTTATGACCTTCTAATATACTATGTAATTGACTGGTTGTTAGGCATTATTTGTTGTCTGTCCCCTACTAGAATGTCAGCCCGCTGAGGGCAGTGGTTGGAGTCTGTCGTGTTCACTGCTGTATCCCCAGTACCCAGAACAGTGTGGGGTACGTAGCAGTGCTCAGTAATTATCTGTGGGATGAATGAAGCAAGAGAGGTTACGTGATTTAGAGAAGCTTTCAAGTATAAAACCTGGCCGATCAACCACAGGTCCTTCCTGAGCAAAGGGAGTGGAGTCTGTCTAGCTGACACATGACATGAGCACTCTAAATCCGGGCCATTATTTCTATGCTGGGTTTGGTCTCCCTCTGCACCTTACACAGAGTTGGTGGTGACCCATGTTCCCCACGTAAGCTTACTTGTTTCAGTCTGAAAGCTTCCACCAGGGCAGTTGCATGGTCAGGAAGGAGCGGGAAGGAGAGGCGCGGCCCCGTGTAGCTGGCTGGTACCTCTATGGATTCATAGTCACCACATTCCTCCAGCTGAGAGTCCTGGGGGACTCTCTCCTCGGTGAACATGCGGTTCAGGAAGTCTCCTAGTACAGATAGAAAAGGGGGCCGGCTTATGATCAGACATGGAGCCCACAGACCAAACAGAATAGCCTTCCCTGGACCCGATTTGAAGGGGCCTGGCCAATCTGGCCTCAGCTCCAGCACAAGAGATGAGAAAGGAAAGGGGAAAGTGATGATAGACTAGGATGGGCAGGAGGAAGAGGATAGGGTTTCATGTCAATAAAACCAGCAGCTGGTATCTATTCTACTTTTATTTTATTTTACTATTTTTTATTTTTTTAAAAGATGACTGTTAAGGGGATCTTAACCCTTGACTTGGTGTTGTCAGTACCACGCTCTCCCAAGTGAGCTAACCGGCCATCCCAATATAGGGATTCGAACCCATGGCCTTGGTGTTATCAGCACCTCACTCTCCCAAGTGAGCCACGGGCCAGCCCTTCTACTTTTATTTTAAAAGATCAAGATTTGTCAGACTTAGAAAGTATAGAAATTTAGAGGTCTAGATTTTTAAGCAAGAGGGAAGGGAAAAGCCAAGGTGGACAACCACTTCACAGGCATCTAGGGTGCACTTAGTGAGTGCAGCAGATGCGGCAGGCCTTTCTGTGCCCTTCAAACCCTCCACTGGCCAACCTCTGTGTCTCTAGCCTAGAATCGCAGAGGGCCATGTGGTGCAGGCCAGAAATGCTGTGGAATGCACAACCCTCCCGTCCTTTCCTGCCAGCAGCCTTCAACCAATACCTCTCAGGAGTCGGCGGATAAAGACTCCTGTTCCCTCTTCCCGCAGGTGGGATAATTCTGAGACTGGTGTTTGGCATTATCTCCCAGTCACACTGGCTTGGTAGCCCACCCCTACTGGCAACCTTCCCTTTCCCAAATCCCCTCCCTGCTCCCTCCCACCTGCAGTGTTTCCTGCACTGAACAAGTAAGCTCCTTGCACGCAAACTCTTGTCTCCAGGTGAGTTTTTGGGAGATCTCAGGATAAAATTCCACTCTGCCGTTCATCTGTCAGCACCATTGCACATTCCCCAGCTGTCACCAGATTCATGGTCTGGCTCCCTGTGCATCTCCCCACCTCACCCTAACATCTATGACCTTGGGACAGGAGGACATGCCATGTGGCACTTCATACTCACTCTCACTGTGGCTGCTGGGGGTGAAGTGATCCACCAGGTAGGTGAAGAAATCATGGAGCTGCAGAAGAACCCAAAGAGACTTGGCTTTAGAGATGAGGAAAAGAGAATCCAGGAGTGGTCCAGTCAGCTGCCCCTCTGAGCACCTGGGTCTTGCTGCCCCAGGACTAGAAGGCAGAGCTGGAGGCGACTCCATCCCACATCCCACCGCACCTTGACCTGGTCTTGCTGCCCAGCGTACTCTATAGACTGGAAGATGCTCCAGGTGCAACGCCGCCTCATCTCCAGGCGGGCCATGTAGCGACGGTACCAACGCTGGATCAGAGCAGCTGCCTTGAAGGCTGTGACACAGAAGGAGAAGCAAGCCTGTGAGCTGGGACTCCCTGGGCCAGGGGTGAGGAGCGGAGAGAGGGGGAAGAAGGTGCCTGCTCCCTCTCCCACTGTACATGCAGGGACAGGTGGTGGGGAAAAATCTATCCATGGATGTCCAAAAGAAGTGTCTGCTTTGCTGCTGGCCATAGTGCTTTCTCCCCATTCCCATCCCTCCACCACCCACCTCCATTCTTGCCAAATGGCTATACTAATATTGCTGGAAGTTTATTGACATTCCTATTGACTGATGAAAACATTTATATGTGCAGAGATGGAAAGTTGGATTGCCAGGATTCTGAGAAGGAGATATAAACTGGAGAGATTGCGAGGAGGCAGCATCTTCTATGAGTCAGATAATAGCCTGGATGTCAGGAATCCTGGCTTCTCCCTGGATCTGCCCTGACAAGCAAGTGGCTTCAGGCAAGTCACCTTGGGCCTCAGTGTCCTCATCTGGAAAATAGGCTGAAACCAGATGAAATCTGGAGAAAACAAATGATAAGTACTGAATACATCATACAACATCAGGGATGATAAATGTTTCCTAGGTCCTGTGCTTGCTGTTCCCAGTTCCCTGATGTCCCTGCAGGCTTTAAGCATCCCCGTCTCAAATGTCCATAACTGCATGGACAATGCAGTTTCTCAGACAGCCTTTGGGCTGCTCCTTTTTACCAGGACTTATGCTAGGTGACCGTGTAGGGCAGGTTGGGTGTGTAGATTTTGTTCTTTGTAGGAGATTTAGGACCTGTGGTCAAGCATTGTTTCCAGAGAAGGGAACAGCTGTCCACACAAATAACTAGATTCTTCTTAAGCTTCTGGGCCTGGATATGCTGCTGGTGATGAATGGACTATTTATGGATAAAGCTGGATTAAAAAGGAAACCTTGCGGGTTCACTCAGGCAGGTCAACCTCGTGAACAGTAGACAGATTAATTTAATACATTTAGCTTTCATTAGAGAGCTAATAGAATCCTTGCTGATTTCCCTAAAAGGAAAGCTGATGGTGAAGTGGGAAGAGAGAAGCTGGGAGGAATTAAAGCAAAGCCAAATTTGTTTTCCTATGGAAAAAAGTCATACTGTAAGTATTTCTAAAAAGGCACTCTCACTAAATAATAACTGTTGAGGTTGATGCTTTACCCATTGAATTCTGTAAAATCGTGTTCAGAATAGTGAATGAAATGTCCAGGGCAGGCGCTCCAGATGTTTTAGGAACTCCTGGTGAACTCACAGACTTCCGGACGTTGCCCTAGACCCTCAGCATGAGAATCTCTACAGGTGGAACCCAGGAAGGCATCTGCAGGTTTAACATGCTCTACACATAATTCTTACTTGCGCTGAAGTTTAAGAACCACTGAGGAAGACATGAACATCAGTGCTGTTGTTTGTTAATGCCTTGCCCCATGCATTTTTTGTTGTTGTTGTTGTTGTCCTTTTTTGAGACCGGCCGCACCGCGCTCAGCCAGTGAGCGCTGTGAGTGCACCGGTCATCCCTATATAGGATCCGAACCCGCGATGGGAGCGCTGCTGCGCTCCCAGCGCCGCACTCTCCCGAGTGCCCCATGAATTTTAAAGCAAGTGCTGCCAACAACTAACTAGACATACTTATATCCTCAGTCCTGCTTTAGCTTCTTAGAGCTGGGGGAGTGGTAACACCTCTCTTTCTCCCTCTTTTCCTCTTCCTCCCAGTCATCTATCTGGGGCTTGGGTTACCTTTAATTGAGATGGGTGCTGCGAGGTGCAGGATAGTTTAAAATCCTTTATCCCATCATCCCTTTACACCAGCACAATGCAAAATGCTTGGGGACTAAATCCTAGGGTGCGAGTTACACATGCACCTGGCCGTAAAAACTCCATGTGTAAGAACACTGTGAGAAAATTGTGAACCAAGGTGATGCCCAGTAGAGTGGAGGAGAACAAATCAATTATTTAAGAAAAGTATAACAGAGACTTTTTTATGGTTCCTCTCTTATTTCCATTATTTTTGTCAAGAATACTGTACTTATCTCTCTACACAACACAGATTTGAAGAAAAAATAATAATGGCTCTAGAAAGAAGTGCCTTTCTCTAAAGGAAGTATAAGCTTGACAAAAGGTAAGCAATAAAAACTTAGTGAATTATGACACCTCTTTAGGGAAAATAGAGAGTCTGATTTTTTTTTTTTTTTTTGGCAGCAGGCCGGTTTCGGGATCTGAACCCTTGACCTTGATGTAATCAGCACCATGCTCTAACCAAATGAGCTAACCGGCCAGACCTTTAGGGTTTAATATTGACTTCTAATCAGACATGGTATGCTTAAGTAGATGTAGGAATCCCCCACACTCTAACACATTTTTTTTTAAAGCTGCATAAAATGATTTGAAAAAAATTTTTTACTGATTGCTGAAGTCAAAATCATGGAAGGGAAATTTCCATGTGTCAGAAAGGTAGAACCTGCAGCCAACTTATTAGCAAGCACTGAAGTCAGGCAGCCCCAGGGGAAGCTGGACCAGACACATGTCTAGGCAGCTGGGGGTTTAACACCCTTATAGGATGGGAGATAGTCTTCAGGATCTGTGCGTGGCAGGGAGGTATAATTGGGCTGTCTGTGAAAAGGCAGGACCTGGGGAAGTTTCTGTACTTAGGGGAAACCAATCTCTGCCTCCTAGCCCCAGCAGCAGCAGGGTGAGCTGACCTAGAACACAGAGTCCCCTGTGAGATAGGAAGTCTCAGCCTGAGCTGAAACTAACTCAAAAACGATCTGTATAAAGGACAAACTGAGAAAAAATCTTTGCAATTTGTATCACAAAGAGTTGATCTTCCTACTATATTAAGAATTTCTAAAAATAGAGAAGAAAAAGAACAAAGATTCTGTAGAAAATGGGCAGAAGATATGAACAGACAGTTCTGAGGGGAGAAAAAGCACAAGATTTAAACATGTGAACAGATGTTCAACCTCACTTATAGTAAGAGAGAGAGACAAACTAAAAGTACTGTGAGATATCCTTTCTTACCTATTAGATTTATTAGTCATAAATCTAAAATTAGGCAATGCACTCTGTTAACGAGGTTGTAAGGAAAGATATTCATACATTTGTTATGAGCTAAATCATATCTGCACCAACAGCCCCCCCCCATTCATACATGGAAGCCCTAACCCCCAGTACATCAGAATGTGACTGTATTTGAACAGACGGCCTTCAAAGAGGTGATTAAGTTAAAATGAGGTCATTAGGGTGCGTCTTAATCCAATGTGACTGGTGTTCTTATAAGAAGAGGAAACTTGGACACACAGAGAGACACCTGGGATGTACATGCACAAAGGAGACACATGAAGACACAGTGAGAAGGCTAATCTGAAAGCCCAGGAGACAGGCCTCAGGAGAAACCCAAACCTGCTGACACCTTGATCTTGGACTTCTAGCCTCCAGAACTGTGAGCAAATAAATTTCTATTGTTTAAGCCTTCCAGTCTGTGGGACTTTGTTATGGCAGCCCTGGTGTGCTAATACAGCATTGCTGGTGGAGATGCAATTAGAAAAAAATTTGGTAAAATCTAACAAAATTACAAATGCATTTACCTTTTGACCCAACAATCCCACTACACCAAAAAATAAATCTATGACAAAAAAAAAACTGGCAAAGATATGAAAAGATGTATGCCCAAGACTATTTAAGCACTATTTGTAATAGAAAAAGACTGGAAACAATCCAAATATTTGTCAATAGGGGAACTGGCTGAGTAAACAATGCTACTACCATCATGCAATGGAGTACACAGAGGTATAAAAGGAATGAGGAATATTTCTATATTCTGCCTATGGCATAATCTACTGAATATATTATTAAGTGAGATGAGCAAGGTACAGAACAGGGTGTATTGGATATTGAAATTTATCTAAGAAAAGAGGAAAACATGAATACACACACAAACTATTTGCTTATATTTTTTAAGAAAATGGAAAAATTGGGCCGGCCCGTGGCTCACTCGGGAGAGTGCGGTGCTGATAGCACCAGGGCCACGGGTTCGGATCCCATATAGGGAAGGCCGGTTGGCTCACTGGGTGAGCATGGTGCTGACAACACCAGGTCAAGGGTTAAGATCCCCTTACCGGTCATCTTTTTAAAAAAAAAGAAAAAAGGAAAATGGAAAAATAAACCAAAAACTAACGTAGTTACTTACAGGTGGAGGGAAGAAGCAACGTGGAAAGGACAGAGATGAAAACAATACTTCTATGAAAGTACCTTTTGTAGATTTGACTTTGGAACTGTGGCAAAATTACAGATGATTGCAAATTCTTTGATACTTCTCTCCTCAAGAGGTGGGGTCTATGTTCCTTCCCCTTGAATCTAGATGGGTTCCCTGACCACTTTGACCAATAGAATACAGTCAAAATGATGCTGTGCCAGTTTCCAGGCTCAGATCTTAAGAACCTAACAGCTTCTGCTTCTTGCTTCTTGTAATGTTTGCTCTTAGAATGCTCACTCTGGGGGAAGCCAGCTGCCGGTTAAGGAGTTTGACTAGTCTGAGACCAAGTGCCATGCAATGAGAAGCCCAAGACACACAGCGAGGCCCTGGAAAATAAGCTATTACGTGGGGAAAAAGAAAGGCCAAGGCACACTAAGGCACCAGATACTAAGAGAGGAGCCATCTTAGAAGCAGATCTTCCAGGGCTGGCCTGTTGCTGAGTGGGTTAAGACCATAATGTTGTAACACCAAGGTCAAGGGTTTGGATCCCCCTACCGGTCAGCTGCCAAAAGTAATAACAAAATAAGAATTTTTTTAAAAAAGAAGAGCCTTGGGCCGGCCCGGTGGCGCACTGGATAAGTGCGCCGCTTGGGAAGCGCGGCGGCGCTCCCGCCCGAGGGTTCGGATCCCACGTACAGACCGGTTCCCGCTCACTGGCTGAGCAAGGCGCGGGGACAACACCGAGGGTTGCGATCCCGTTGCCGGTCCCCAGTCCGGTACGGGGGCAACACTGAGGGTTGCGATCCGTTGCCGGACATGGAAAAAGACAAAAGACAAAATAATTAAAATAAATAAATAAATAAATAAAAAATAAAAATAAAAAAAGAAGAGCCTCTAAGCCCCAGCTGCCCTAGGGATCACAAACAAACCACCAAGCTGGGCTCTTTGCAAAGTCCAGACCCACAAAATCATGAACAGAATAAAATGATTGTTTTAAGCCACTAACTTTTCAGATAGTTTGTTTCATAGTAATAGATAACTGAAACAGAAATTGTACAAATGTTTTATAAAATACATTTAAATCAAAATTTATGGTTTTTTTTTTTTTTTTTTTTTCTTTTTTCGTGTCTGGCAATGGATCGCAACCCTCAGTGTCGCGCCCGTACCGGACCGGGACCGGCAATGGAATCGCAACCCTCGGTGTCGCGCCCGCACCTCACTCAGCCAGTGAGTGGGAACCGGTCTGTATGTGGGATCCGAACCCTCGGCGGGAGCGCCGCCGCACTCCCAAGCGGTGCACTGTAGCAGTGCGCCACCGGGCCGGCCCTAAATCAAAATTTAAAAAATCAATTTCTGAAAAGCAAAAGTAAAAATTAAACAACTGAACCTAGCCTTGCATAACTTAGTGGCGTAACCACACAGAAAGGAGTTATTTCAAACAACTAGAAAATTTGGAGATTTGTACATACTTAGTGGATATATCCAAAGGCCAAACACAACTATGAAGAAATCTTAGAGTTTTCAGTAATCATATTGCTTATAATACTATTGATATTGTTATTCTAAAACTAGTTTTTATATATTGTAGGGTAAATACTTCTATATTAATGTCATTACTGAAAAAAGAATTTTTAATAAAGGAAAAATGGAATACAAATATAATATCAAATATAAATTGGTCATAATGTTCTTTTCCCTTTAAATATTTTCTGAATCCATTCACTGATAAGCTCTGGAAACAATGACCAAGCTGCTAGCTGTTAACTCCCCAGCACCCTAAAGAAATAGCTATTCCTGGTCTTGGGCAAAAAATGTGCAAGAGGAGCCTGGGACAGACGGAAGCCATGGAAGCCATGGGCTAATGGGGACGCTTAGGTCCATGTGAACAAGGTGCTGCCAGTGTTTCCCCACATAACACAAGGGCCTTCTCCGCAGGCTCATGCGTCCTGACTCACTCACTGTTCTCTGTGTTAGGGCCACCTATGTGAGGGCTGCGTTAGGGCTATGATTTGGTGCTCCACACTCTAAGGACATTAAATGCTATTCCTTTTCCACGTCCCCCTCACTCATATTGACAGGTCAGGCTTTTCAAAGATAGATTAATCAAAGGCTCTTTATCTTTTTCCGATGTACTAATTTTTCCCATGTCTTCATCATGGGGGGCCCGTAGGCCCACATATCAGACTTGGTTGTGTGGCCACAAAATAAAGGAATCGTATGAATGCCCAGGAGGAATAGAGGGGGAGAGTCCCCCTCAGGGTTTCAGCGTGCCCACAGACCTACGTGTCCCTTGCAGCACGAGGCTTACTTTCAAACTGCTGTTCACTAAAAATAACTCATGTTTTTACTGGCATGTCGCAGTTTAAAGTCCACATACAACTATTTCATGTAAGACTCACAATATCAAAAGGAGGACAAATAATAACTGCATCTTTAGAATGGAGATTAGGCCTGCCTGGTTAGCTCAGTTGTTCAGAGTGCCAACTTGCAACACCAAGGTCAAAGGTTCAGATCCCTGTACTGGCCAAATGCCAAAAAACAAAAGAAATAAATATATAATGGAAATTAATAAAATTTCTGTTGGGAAAATAAAATAATGAGTGTAAAGCATTTACCACAGTTCCAGGCATGTCATAAATACTTAGTAGAGAATAATTATCTTGGTTTATTACCTGCATTTTACCGATGGCACACAGAGTCCTTCAATGGTGTCATGCAGCTGGGGCCCAGGTCTTCTGACTCAAACGCCTACCCTCTTTTCACTTCACTCCAAGCCTCTGACCATTGTATTTTACACCTTAGATCTTTCCCTCAGTACTTGGCCAGTCAGTCCTTACTTTTTGAGAATATCTGCAGCTTATTCTGTCCATTTTATTTCTAAAAGGTCAAAGCCACTTAGAATTTTATTTTATCTTTTGTTTGTTCACTTTGACTTTTAGAACAGTTCTCCAAAGGGTATAAAAGCCCCCACCCTACTCACCTCCCTTCGTACACCCTATCTTGGTAGGATCACCACCGTCTGAATGCATCCTCTATCCCATCATTCAGACACTAAATAGCTAACCTTGGATTATTTCCAAACCACCCACAAATTTTGGTAATAAAGGTAACTAATACTTATTGGAATGCTTACTATGAGCCAGATACTGTTCTAAGCATTTTATATTAACTCATTCATTTAATACTCATAACAAATATATGAGGGGAGGTATTATTATTTTTATCCCTGGTTTAAAAGTAAAGAAACTGAGACCAAAAGAGGTTAAGAGGATCTCACAGCTGGTAAATGGTGCAGTCAGGATTTGAACCCAGGCCATCTGGCTCTTAACCATATGTTGCATGATACTGATAAGTGTTTGATACAAAAACCTTTCCACCTTGACTTTTCAAAGGGTTAGCTTTCCCCATTTTCTTTTCTTCATCAATCCTCATCCCACGCTATAATTTGGTTTTTATCCCCAGCTTGAATTGGTTCTATTAATGTACCCATGACATTCCCATTACTAAATCTAAAGGGTATATTTAGTTGTCATTTATTTGATATCTCACCTGTGTTGAGGTTGACCATGCTCTTGAAACACTCTTCTTGTAGCTTCTAAGATATCACATGCTCCTGACTTTCCTCCTACATCTCTGGCTGTCTCTCCTTGGCCTCCTTTGCTGGCTCATCCTTGTCTACCTGATGCTTAAGTATGGAGTCCCTCATGGCTCTGTCCTGGGCCTTAGTCTCTACTCTGTCTTTACTCTCACTCTAGGCTAACTTCAGTGACCCCCATGGCTTCAACAACTGCCTATACTCTGATGCCTTCTAAATGCATGTATCTCCTGCCTAACCTCTTCCAAAATCCAGATCTGAATATGCAACTGCCTGTCCACACTTTCACTTGCATGCCTCATGGGCACCTCAAACCCAGTGTGTAAACATTTCTTATCTTCCCTGTAGTCACACCTAGTTCTCCTCTGTTATCTTTATGTCAGTAATTGGCAACATCATCTGTCCAGTTTTGCTGGACAGAAACCTGGAAGTCATTCTTGATTCATTCTTCTCTCTCACTCCATACTCTGATCAGTTGGATCCTGTCAATGCCACCTCCAGAATATTGCTGGAATCTACCCTCGTCTCTCCATCTCTACTGCCACCGACTCTGGACCAAAGCATTACCTCTCTTGGTCAAATGACTTTCGTTACTTCTAAACCGTTCTTCTCTCTTCTACTCTTACCCCTCCAATCCCTTCTTCACAGAAGCCAGAAGAACGTTTAAAATATGTAAATTTTATTATAAAACTCCTAATTTTGAATTCTTCAATGGTTCTTCATGACTTTAGGATAAAGTTTAAATCTCGGCAAGATGCTGAGTGATCTGGACTCTGCCTCATCTCATGGCATCCTCCATCACATTTACTTTAAACCATTCAGTTCCTTGAATATCCCAACTTCTTCCTACCTCAGGACCTTTGCACATGCTGTACCCTCTGCCTGAAATGCATTTCATCCCATCTTTTCCCAATCATATTTTATTCTCTAGTACATGCATAGTTTGGGATAAACCCCAATGGATGACATTAACTCTGTGAACAAATTTTAACTCTATCAAATACAGTTCAGCTGAGTATTCTGGTGGTCACATCACAAAGAGGAGAAGCTCATTTCTAAGAATTGGCTTGAGAAGAAATTAATGCTTTTCTGCTTCTACCCCGAAGAGCCCCTCCCTATGCAACACAGATTTGGGGTTACCCACAGTTGGTTTTGAAGGCAGGAAACACATACCTTTCTCTGCATTCTGAAAAGCAAAATGGTGTTGGGTGGAGGTTCCGCTTCCCATAGTTTAAGTGCAATGCTCCTTCAGGAGGCAGATAGCAGATCCAAGGGGACAGCAAGCTGTTTGCTGACAAAAGGAAGAGGGAATCTGTGATAGGGAGAACCAGGTAGGGTATTGTTCAGGTGGACCAAATTGTCTATGGCTCATGTGAGAGCATCCTCCCCAGTCTCCAGTCTCAGTGCACAAGGTATTCCTCTCCTGAGAATCCCCTGCATTTGTCATTCCACATCTCTCCTGTTTTCAACCTTCCTACCTGCTTTACCCTTGCAGTCTAGAAACATACTGAAGTTTCTTCTCTTGCATTCTCAAAGCAATTCATCATCGTTATCATCATTATCATCATAATTATCACCATCTTCTTTTGACTTCCTAAATCCCTCTAGCTTCCAACCAACCTCTCTTCTCTTCTCATTCAGATTTCTCTCGAGTAGACTACATATTTTCTCCTTAATTCCTATAAAAAACACCTCTTTCGTTCTTACTTTTAATCAAAACATTTCCAGCTGATGTCTCCGATACCTTTGTCTTTTCAGTCCTTACCTTTTCAGAACAACAAGGCCGTCTATCTCCATAGGCCACACCTCAACTTCAATTCTATGCCATGGGCTTCTGAAATGCCAGACTCTCTGTTTGTCTCTCTCTCTCTCTCTCTGATTATTAATTCTCCTTGAGCTCATTTCTATTATATTCGTCTCTTAAGTGCCTTTTTAAAAATGTGTATTCTAATCTCAAATGTTTCCTTTCCTTACTCTGCATATGCTCCCACCTCTCAAATCTATATTTCCATCCCAGCTGATCCCTAAACGTCAGCCCCATCTGTCCAGCTTCCTGCTAAACACTTTCACTGGGGTGCTTCAGACTCCATGTATCCCAAACAGAACCCATTTTCCCAAAAGCCTCATCTCTCCTCTACCCTTTGTTCAAACTCTGCCTTTTTACCATGACCTTTGTGTTTTTGCTCTTACCTGGAAGGGTCTTCCCTTCCCACTTCTCTTCATCTGGCTCACTTGACTCATTCCTTAAGGCTCACTTTAGGCATCACCTGACTTAAAGAGTTTGACATGTCCCTCCTCAGAGCTCCTGCACATCTACTCGCATCTCCCTCACTGCAATACCATATTATAGTTTTCTACCTTGTCTCTCTACCGTCAGACATGCGTTCCTTCAGAGCAAAGACCATGTGTAAGAAAATTCATTATGTTATCCCCAGGATTTATCACAGTGCTGACACATACTAGGAATTCCATAAATATTCATTGAATAAACTTTATGCCATATTTATTTTTACACAACAAAGACGACTCTTTCTCTAGCTTCCTTCAGGAAGCAATGTGAGATGATCTGACAACAGAGAGAGTGAATTCAACTTATTTTTTCTCTCCCTCACTTCTATTCCTTCCTCTATTTTTGAAGGTTATGGTATTGGGGATTGTCAAAGAGTTGTATTTTCCTTCGCAAGTCAAAACTAAAGACTCACCTCACTAATGTTGGTTAGCTTGTTCTGAATAAATAACCAAAGAAAAAAGACTATGATCTTTGTGTGTGTGTGTGCAAAATGGTTCCCAGTTGTATGAGATGTCATGAAACCAGAATCTCAATATGGGGTAAAGCGAGGTGCCGTCATGACCAAACCAATCAAACTCCTCCCGGCTACCCGCACAGTTTTAGAGCTGGAAGGGACTTCAGCAACGATTGGGACCATCATTGACTCACAGCTTCTTTGACACATTGGTAACTTGCCTGCAGAGACATGTTGTGTATTGAAAAGTGTTTGGGTTTTGGAAGTGCACAGATTTGGGTGGGAACTCCAGCGCAGTTTCTCACTAGATCTTGGGCATTTAAACACTCTGAGACTCAGTTTTCTCATCTATCTTCAAGGATAATAAATAATATGTTTAAAGTGCTTAGTATACTGTAATACCTCAATAAATGTTGATGGATTCACTCTAAAATAATATTTATTTTAAAATATCAACAACTGAAAACATGTCGCTGGATCAAACTTAGGAGGCAGTAAAAGACATACTATTTCAATGCAGCATGAACCAACAGGATGGATACTGATTATTGCGGGGTCAAGAGTTGTTATTGAATAAATCCTCTTTTGCCCTCAGGTACCTGGTTTCTTATGAGTTTATTAACCCCAAAATGGTGGCAGAATAAGATGACTTTATTAGTCATCTACCCTATAAAAAAGTCATTGGAGATAGAAATATGACACTGTTCTAGAGTGAGGGAGTGATAACTATCACAGGCTAATAAACTATTTGAAACAACCACTAGAGGTGAAAGAAGTGAAGTCTCGCATTAAGCAGCACACTCAATTGTAACTAACCCTGGATTACCAAGTACAAAAAGGATGCGCTTTCGTGTATGTTGTGGAAGGGGACGGGGTGATCCAGCTATCATTATAAAGGCAAAGGTGCCTGTGATCCCTGCCTTGGATTCCATGGCTTCATCTGTTTCTTTGTTCATAATGATAGTAACTCCATTACGGGGTTGTTACGAGGGTGATGTGAGGAGTACTCTGCAAATGTTTGTCATTGTCATGAAAAGCACAGACTGTCTTAAAGTCTCAAAAAGCTCCCAAATAACTCTCCCCACAAAATAAAAAGCACCTGATATAGTTATCATACAGAATTAACTAAATGTATCATGGTACAGTAAAAACAATGGAAAAGTATTCAGCCATGACAAAGAACAAGGCAAGTCCATATGTAATCCTGTGAAAAGTTCCCCAAGATAAGTTACATGAAGAAAAGCAGGTTGTAGAATAGTATGCTTACTGTGCTCTCATCTGCATTAAGAAAAATCTGCTAGCAAGTGCATAAGAATCACAGTATGCACCAAACTATTAACAGTATTACCTCTAGAGAATGGGGTTGAGTGACAGCCAATCCCATTCATTTTAAAATTATATAGTTCTATTATAAATTTTATAATTAAAAATCAATAAATAATATTTTGCCAAAATTTTTACACATAAGAAAAAAATTAGAAAGTAGCTCTGACTAAATGGGTATTATATATGGCTACTTAAGAGAAGAAAGTGAAGTCATCTACAGACTAGCAGAGAACATTCCAGATGTCACTAGAAAAATAAATAGAAAGGGAAAGGAAAATAATTCTTAAGAGAAAAACTGAAAAAGTAAAAACTTCATAAGGTCAGGCATGGAAAATGAGCTTGACACAGCCTCACGCTGTTGAATCAGCACTTTTTGGCAATAACTGCTTCTGCTGGTGATTTCCCCAGCTGAGCTATCTTTTCGGCTGAAAAGCACATATACACCACATGGGTGAGACTTCTCCTTCTAGGATCTGACTTAGCATCATCCCTTCCTGGCACTGTCATTAAAAAAACGTAGGTACGTGTTTATCCACCCGCTAAGGGAGCCCAAGAAATGGAAGGAAGATTGATTACGCAGGACTTGAAGAACGTGAAACATACATAGCAAAGACACTCTCTGGGGGGATTGATGAGATAACAAAGGCGCTTTCTCTGACCTCTGTCCCCAAATCAAATCCATATTTATTTCCTGTGTAAAGCCTAAGTTTTTTGCCCTCATGTTCTCACCCATTTCTGTAATTCTTAGAAAATTCTTACCTTCTTTGGTGTTTTTTTGCTATAAGACACAAGGCGGAAACTTCTTTAATACACAGGCATGATCCCCATCCTGTCTTAAGAGTTGGCTGAAGGGTCCTGGCCTGACCTGATTTCTTCCAGACCTACAGGTCCAGTAAATAAGGTGCAGCCCTAGTCTGGCAGATCTTCTCTCTGAAAGGCAGTGACGATATACACAGCCCTGACCAAGCGTTCACAGTGACAGGGAGAAACCTCGCAGCACTAGGCACCCCCTGACTCAGTCAGATCAGGCCCCCGAGGAGGATCTGAAGGGAGAGATTGCATCGTTGGGGTTTCTCCACACACCCAAGTCCAACTCCTGAAGTTGGTTTCTCTACTGCTCTCTCCCGCCCCACTCCAGTTCTAAGTCTGCCTACTCTCCTGGATTAGGAGGCTGTGTTTCCTAAGCCACGTCTGAGAAGCCTGAGCTCCTTAGCCTAGAAATAGAAAAGTGCTGACAAGACAAAGAGGCCTGGAGGCCCCAGAGTTCAAGGGGTCCTCGGCACAAGCCACACAGGAGGCTCAAGGCACTTCTCCTCGTGGCTGGCTTTTCTCTGCTTGCAAATCTGATTGAAATATCCTGCCCTTTCTATGAACACTCTTCTTAGGATATAATCTAAGCTGTTGTTAATCAGTACTCTCAGACAATTTAATTGTTTAATTAATCTAAATGCTTATGTGTGTGCTGGTAAGTACTAAATACTCCACAGTTATTTGCAAAGAAATTTATACTCTGTTTATTTACATGTATCTAGTAGGTCCATCTTGTTAATTGTTAGTCAAATCCTCTTTATCCTTACTTATTCTTCCTGATCTACCCATTTTGAAAGAAGGGTTTTGAAGATTTCTATGATTAGTACAGATTTAGCAATTTCTCCTTGTATGAGTCTTTGCATGATACGTTTTGAAGCTATGTAATTAGATATTACATTAAACCGCATAAAATTGCCATTGGCAATTATATAACTATACCTGAAGGCTAATGGTTGTTTTACTTTCTTGGTAGAGGGTGACTTATCAAAATTAAATATCACTCTGCCCTTTTAAATCTTTTTTGCCTTGAATTCTCTACAGGTTATAGACACTCCTTTTATTTTACATACTCTATGTTAACAGATCTAAAAATTGTGGTTTTTAAAGAACATATCCCATGTTTTTGTTTTTCATAAAACAGGTGTTTTATTTTATTTTATTAAAAAAAATAGAACAAGGTCGTGTGTATTTTCATTTTGGAGATTTTGTTTTAAATATCTTTCTTTTTTTTGAAATAGAAAAATATTGACTTCAAAAATTTTAGGTACTGTTCAAATAATAGTCTTCACATAGTTCATATGGGTTTCTAAAATATAGCAGGATCTTAAAAATAAAGACCGCTGATCCACTAAATGTTTTTACAGAAATAGAAAAATCTTTTTTTTTTTTTGTCTTTTTCCGTGTCCGGCAACGGATCGCAACCCTCAGTGTTGCCCCCGTACCGGACCGGGGACCGGCAACGGGATTGCAACCCTCGGCATTGCCCCCGTGCCTCGCTCAGCCAGTGAGCGGGAACCGGTCTGTATGTGGGATCCGAACCCTCGGGCGGGAGCACCGCCGCGCTTCCCAAGCGGCGCACTTATCCAGTGCGCCACCGGGCCGGCCCGCCACATTGGCTTACTTTTTGTAGTGGTTGACTGCTAATGTTCTTTCCCCAAATTGACTAAAAGACTGATAAAATCCTATATTATTGAGAGTATGAGAAAAAGAATCCTCTCCATACACTATTGGTAGGGATGGAGATGGTTTCACCTTTTTGGAATTAAATTAGATTAAGTTTTAATTGTAGTTTATTAAATTATATATTTGAAATATATAAATCCTTTGATCCAGAAATTCTACTTTTAAGTATCTTATAAAACTATACACAAAAATGTATTTAAGGATCTTCATTACCATACTGTTTGTGATCATAAAAAATTGGAAAACAGCCCAAAACAATTTTTTTATATTATATTAACCACATTTTCTAGTTTCTATATTGGTGCTTTGACATCTTGGGGCCTTGCTGACCCGGGAGGGACTATTCCTCCCAGGGTTGGCTCATTGCTATAGAGAGCAAAGGACTCACTGTGAGCATGTCTTTCATATGCAAACTAATCAATCCAGGGCCTGACCCCTAACACCTTGTTTATTGGGCTTTTACACTCAGGGCCACTTTTTCCCTGCCCTAATCACCTCAAGGCCAGGTATCAGACTACTAGGGACAGTCCCTTCACCCCAAGAGTCTGCTGAGACTGTTCCAACTAGCCAGTCCTAAACCTACTTAACCTCCTTACCCCACCTCACAATTCCTTCCCTCGAAAACCACAAAAAAGAATCTTGCCCACAGTTCTCCTCTCTTTGTCTGCCTGTGACCAACCTCAGTATTCTCTCCTGGGGCTGTGAGGTGTGCCCCTCTCCTCTTGGGAACTATGAGTAATAAACCATCTTTTCAATGGCAATTGTCTCCTGATCTGTTAGCCTCACCATATCTGAATAAAAATAAATTCTACATTTAAAAATACATATGCATTTTTAAATAGTCTTGATGAATACAGATAGCAGTTATCTCAAGGGAGTACTATTGGGGAGAGTGTCATCTGTGAGGGTACTTCAAAAAGTTCACAGAAAGATTCATATTATCTTTTTTAATTTAATTTAATTTTTCTCCTTTTTAATTTTTTTTATTGGAACAGTTGATTGTACATATCTCTGGGGTACAGTGTTGAATTTCAATAACTGTGAAATATATGATGTTCAATCAGGATAATTAGTATATTTAACATTACACACAATGTAATCATTTTTTGTGGACCTCTACCAATTTCTTGCTAACTCCACCCCTATCTCCATCCCCCTTTCCCAGCTCTGGTGGCCTCAGTTCTCTTCTATCCTTTTGATAGTTCAACAGAGTATTGTGATTGTTGTGTATTTTTCTTTCTTTTTTAAATTTATTTTAAAAAAATTTTTAGCTCCTCCTTATAAGTGAGGACATACAGTATTTCTCTTTCTGTGCCCGTCTTAGTTCATTTAACACAATTTTCTTTAGCATATCCATGTTGCTGAGAATGGCAGTATTTCATTCTTTTTTATGGTGAAGTAGTATACCATTGTGTATATATACCACATTTTCCTTATCCAGTTATCTGTTAATGGACACTTATGTAGGTTTCAACTCTGGGCTATTGCAAATAGAGCTGCAATATACATGGGAGTGCAGGTGTCCCTTTGACATGATGATCTGCATTCCTTTGGGTATATACCCAGCAGTGGGATGGCAGTTCTATCGGTAGTTGTTTGAGGAATCTCCATACTGTTTTCCATAATGACTGCACTAATTTACAGTCCCACCAACAGTGTAGGAGGGTTCCCCTTTCTCTCCATTCCTGCTAGCATTTATTGTCTTTTTGATAATAGCTAGTCTAACTGGGATGAGGTAATATCTCAATCTGATTTTGATTGCAATTCCCTGATGCTTAGTGACACTGAGCATTTTTTCATGTGTCTGTTAGCATTTGTATATCTTCCTTTGGGAGATGACTATTCAGCTCCTTTGTCTTTTTTTTTAATTGGATTATTTGGTTTTTTACTGTTAAGTTGTTTGAGATCCTTGTATATTAATCTTTGATGGATGCATAGTTTGCAAATATTTTCTCCCACTCTGCAGGTTGTCTTTTTGCTCTCTTAATTGTTTCTTTTGCTGTGCAGAAGCTTTTTAGTTTGATATAATCCCATTGGTATATTTTTCTTTTTGTTGCCTATGTTCTTAGGGTCATAGTCATAAAGTCTCTGCCGAGTCCTACTTCCTGAGGTGTTTCTCAGGTTTTCTTTTAGGAGTTTTATAATTTCAGGTCTTATATCTAAGTCCTTAATCCATTTGAGTTGATTTTGGTATATGGTGAGAGGTATGGGTCTAGTTTCGTTCTTCTACATATGGATGTCCAGTTTTCCCAACACTATTTATTGAAGAGGCAGTCTTTTCCCCAATGTATATTTTTGGTGCCTTTGTCAAAGGTCAATTGGCTATAAGCATGTGGGTTCATTTCTGGGTTTCTATTCTGTTCTATTAGTCTGAGTGTCTGTTTTTATGCCAGCACCATGATGTTTTGGTTACCATAGCTTTGTAGTATAATTTGAAGTCAGGTAGTGTAATGCCTTCAGCTTTTTTGTTGTTATTGTTCAGGATTGCTTTGGCTATTCCAGGTCTTGTGTTGTTCCATATGATGTTAGCTTTTTTTTTTCTTTTCCATGAAGAACATCATTGGTATTCTGATGGGGATTACATTGAATTTGTAGATCACTTTGGGTAGTATGGACATTTCCACAATGTTAATTCTTCCAATCCAATAGCATGGACTGTCTTTTTGTGCCCTCTTTAATTTCTTTCAGCATTGATTTGTAATTCTTGTTGTAGAGATCTTTCACCTTCTTGGTTAAATTTATTCCTAGGTATTTTTGCTTTTATTGTTGACTATTGTAAATGGGCTTGCTTTCTTGATTTCTTTTTCTGACAGTTCATTTTTGGAGTATAAAAATGCTACTGATTTTTTCATGTTGATTTTGTATCCTGCATCTTTACTGAAATAATTTATAACCTCTAAGAGTTTTTTTTGTAGCATCTTTAGGTTTTTCTCTATATAGGATCATGTCATCTGCAAAAAGGGACAGTTTGACTTTGTCTTTTCCAATCTGGATGCCCTTTATTTCTTTCTCTTTCCCGAATGGTCTGGCTAGTACTTTTCAATACTGTGTTAAATAGAAGTGGTGAGAGTTGGCATTCTTGTCTTGTTCCTCTTCTTAAGTGAAAAACTTGTTTTTTCCCCCAGCTTTTCCTCATTCGGAATGATATTGCTGATGGGTATGCCATGTATACTTTTTCTTGTGTTGGGATTCTTTCCTTCTATACCTACTTTCCTGAGAGCCTTTATCATGAAGAGATGTTGAATTTTGTCAAGTACTTTTTCTGCATCTATTGAGATAATCATACAGTTTTTGTCCCTGATTTTGTTGATGCAATATATCACATTTATTCACTTGCATATGTTGAATCATTCTTGTATCCCAGGGATGAATCCCACTTGGTCATAGTGTATAATTTTTCTGATGTGTTGCTGTATTCTGTTTGCTAATATTTTGTTGAGGATTTTTGCATGTATGTTCATTAGAGATGTTGCCTACAGTTTTCTTTTTTTGTTGTATCTTTGTCTGGTTTTAGTATCAGGGTGATGCTACTCCCATAGAATGAGTTTGGGAGAATGGCCTCTGCTTCAATTTTTTGGAATAGTTTAAAGAGAATTGGTAGTAATTCCTCATTAAAGATTTTGTAGAATTCAGCTGTAAAGCCATCCAGTCCTGGGCTTTTCTTTGTTGGGACACTGATGATAACTGCTTCAATCTCATTGCTTGTTATTGGTCTGTTCAGATATATAAAGCAAACACTATTAAACCTACAGAAAGAGATAGACCCTAATACAATCATTGTTGGGGACCTGAATACCCCTCTCTCAGCATTGGACAGATTATCTGGACAACAAATCAACAAAGAAACAGGATTTCAGCTAAACTTTAGGTCAATTGGACTTCGCAGACATCTACAAAACATTTCATCCAACAACAACAGAATATACATTCTTCTCATCAGCACATGAAACATTCTCTAGGATCGACCACATGTCTCAACACATTTTAGAAAATTGAAATCATTTCAAGTATCTTTTAAGACCACAACAGAGTAAAACTAGAGATCAGTAACAAGTGAAACTGGAAATTATACAAATACATGGAAATTAAACAACATGCTTTTGAACAACCTATGGGTCCAAGAAGAAATTAAACAGGAAATCAAAAAATTTCTCTAAACTAATGAAAATAAATATACATCATACCAAAACCTGTGGGATACTGGAAAAGCAGTGCCAAGAGGGAAATTGATTGCAATAAATGCTTACATCAAAAGAACAGAAAGATTTCAAATAAGCAACCTAACCCTACACCTCAAAAACCTAGGAAAATAAGAATAATCCAGTCCCAAAATTAGTAGACAGAAATAATTAAGGTCAGATTAATGAAATAGAAACCCCAAAAATTATACCAAAAAAATCAATGAGACAAAAAGTTGGTTTTTGAAGGAGATAAACCAAATAGACAAACCATTAGCTAGGCTAACTAAAAAAAGGAGAGAGAAGACTCAAATAACAAAAATCAGAAATGAAAAAGGAGACATTATAACCAATACCACAGAAATACAAAGAATCATTAAAGACTATTATAAACAACTATTTTATTTTATCTTACACATTGTAATTGTACATAATTATGGGGTACATCTGATGTTTTGATACATATATAGGTTGTATAATAATCGGGTCAGGGTAGTTAATGTATCAATCACTTCATGCATCTATCATTTCTTTGTGGAAAAAACATTCAAAGCCTCTCCTCTAACTATTACGTAATATACAAAACTTAACTGTTAACCATAATCACCCTACTGTGCAATAGAATATCAGAACTTATTCCTCCTACCCAACTGTAATTTTGTATTAGTCCATTTCTGTTGCTTATTACAAAATACCTGGAACTTTGCGAAACACAATATAAGCTTCAATGAGGTTGGGGGGGACCTTCAATCCATAGCACTCCACCCTTGGCCCCTCAAACTCACATCCTTTTCACATACAAATACATTCATTTTGTCTCCAAAGTCTTAACTTGTCTCAACTCAAAAGTCCAAAGTTCAAAGTCCCATCTGTGAAATCAAAACAAGTTATCCACTTCCAACTTACAATGGTGGGACAAGCACAGGGTAAATATTCGCATTCAAAAAGAGAGAAATAAGCCAAAAGAAAGGAGTAACAGGTCCTAAGCAAGTCTGAAACCCACCAGGGCAGGCATCAAATCTTACAGCTGTTGAATCATGTACATTGACTCCATGCTCAACATCTTCTGCATGTTGGTGTGGGAGTTGGATCCCCAATTCCTCAGGCAGTTCTGCTTCTATGACTTTCCTGGTCTGAGGCCATGATTTAGCTCTCTTAGGCTGGCATTGCATGCTGGTAGCTCTACAATTCTGGGGTCTCCCTGGCAGTCCCACTCCCACAGCACCACTAGGCATTGCACTGATGGGGTTTCTCTGCTGCAAATCCAATCCCACGTTTTCCCTCGGCATTGCTCTAGTGAAGGCTGTCTGCAGTGACTCCACACCTATGACAGATCTCTTCCTGGGCCCCCATGCTTTTCCATACATCCTTTGAAATCTGGATGGAGACTCTCAAACCTTCACAGGATGGGCACTCTATGAGCCTGCAGACTTAACACCACATGGACACCATCAAGGTTTCCAGCTTGTGTTTTACAAAGCTGTGGGTCCAACCACACCTGGGGCCAGTTTAACCACAACTGGAGCAGCCAAAGCAGCTGAGATGCTGGTGTGAAGAGCAGCATCCTGAGGAGGCCCTGGGCAGCAAGTTCATGGAGGGCACCTCAGGCCTGTTTCCTGAGACCATTCTGTCTCCCTAGACCTCTGGGCCTATTAATGGAAGATGCAGCCTCCAATATCTCTGAAATGCTTTCAAGATCTTTTATCTCCTTCTCTTGGTAATCCCTTTCTTCTGTACTTATCTCCCCAGCAAAGGGTCACTGGGATGCCCCATTGTATTTTTCTCCTGAAAATGTTTCTGTACACATGGCCAGGCTACAAGTTTTCCAAATCTTTACATGCTGCTTCCCTTTTAATTATATATTCTGGCTTTACATCATGCCTTTTCTGCCATAACTCAGTGTAGGCTGTTGCAAATGGCCATATAGTTGCCTGAATATTTTGCTGCTTAGAAATTTCTTCTGCCAAATACCCTGGTTCAGCATCTTTAAGTTCCACATTCCATATAACTTTTGGGCATGAACAGAAGGCAACCAAGTTCCTTGCCATTTCACAGCAAGGGTGATCTTTGTCCCAGTTTCCAATAAGTCCCTTCTCATTTACATCTGAGATCTTCTCAGGATGGCCTTTACTGTCCATATTTCTATCAGCATTCTGCTCACCACCATTTAACCCAGCTCTAAAACATGTTAAACCTTCCCTGGTTTTCTTGTCTTCTAAACTTTCATCAGCATTTAGGCTTTTTCTAGCCTGTTCCTCCAAATTCCTCCAGCCTCTCCTGAACATCCAGTTCCAAAGCTGCTTCTACATTTTCAAGTATTTTTTATAAGCAACACCCCACTTCTCTGGTACCAATTTTCTGTATTAGTCCATTTTCGTTATTTATAATAAAATACTTGGAACTTTGGAGGATACAATTTGACCTTCGATGAGTTTGGGGGGACATTCAATACCCTACAAATTTTGTACCCATTGGCCAGGTTCTCCCTGTTTTCCCTCCCCCTCCATCCCCAGTCTCCAGTAACCACTGTTCTATTGTCTGCCTCTGTAATGTCAACTTTTTTTCTTAGATTCCACATATGAGTGAGGTCATCTGGTATGTTTCTTTCCTTGCCTAGCTTATGTCACTGAACATAATGTCCTCCAAGTCTATCCATGTTGCTGCTCTTTTTTATGGCTGAATAGTACTCCATTGTGTGTATATACCACATTCTAAAAATCCACTCATCTGTTGTTGGACACTTAGGTTGATTCCATATCTTGGCTATTGCAAATTGTGCTGCAATAAACACAGGAGTGCAGATATCTCTTTGATATACTGACTTTATTTCTTTTGGGTATATACCCAGCAGTGGGATTGCTGGATTAAATAGTTTTATTTTTAATTTTTTTAAGAACCTACATACTGTTTTCCATAATGGTTGTACTAGTTTACACTCTCACCAACAGTGTGTAAGTATTGCCCTTTCTCTACATCCTTGGCAACATTTGTCTTTTTTTGTCTTTTTGGTAATAGCCATTCTAACTGGGGTGAGGTTGTATCTCGTTGTTGTTTTGCTTTGCATTTCCCTAATGCTCAGTGATGATGAGCATTGTTTTTATATACCTGCTGGCCATTTGTATGCTTTCTTTTGAGAAGTGTCCATTAAAATCCTTCACTCTTTTCTCAACTGAGTTGTTTTCCTGTTGGATTGTTTAAATTCCTTATATGTTCTTGATATTAACCTCTTGTCAGATGTATAGTTTGTAAATATTTTTTCCCATTCTGTTGACTCTTCACTCAGTTTCCTTTAAGGTGCAAAAGCTTTTTAGTCTAATGTAATCCCACTAGTCTATTTTTGCTTTTATTGCTTGTGCTTTTAAAGTTTGATTTTAAAAATACTTGCCCAGGCCCATGTTGTGGATCATTTCTCCTATGTTTTCTTCTGGTAGTTTCACAGTTTCAGGTTTTACATTTAAATCTTTAATCCATTTTGAGTTGATTTTTGTGTGAGAAGTAGGTGTCTAGTCTCATTTTTCTGCCTTTGGATATCCAGTCTTCCCAGCACCATTTACTGTAGAGATTGTCTTTTCCCCAATATGTATTCTTAGCACCTTTATCAAAGATCAGTTGGCTGTAGATGTGTTAATTTATTTCTGGGCTCTCTATTCTGTTCCATTGGACTATGTGTCTGTTTTTATGCCACTACCATGTAGTTTTGGTTACTATAGCTTTGTAGTATAATTTGATGTCAGGTAGTGTGATGCCTCCAGGTTTGTTCTTTTTTTTTTTTTCTTCAGGATTTCTTTGGCTATTCAGGGTCATTTTTGGTTCCATATGAATTTTAGGATTTTTTTTTCTGTGAAAAATGTCATTAGTATTAGGATTGCATTAAATCTGTAGATTGCTTTGGGTAGAACAGCCATTTTAACTATACTAATTCTTCCAATCCATTAATGTGGAATATCTTCTCATTTATTTATGTCCTCTTCAATTTCTTTCTTCAAAATTTTATAGTTTTCATTGTAGAGTTCTTTCATCTCCTTGGTTAAGTTTATTCCTAGGTATTTAATTTTTGTTGTAGTTACCATAAAAGGAGCTTCTTTCTTTTTCAGGTAGTTTGCTATAAGTATATAAAAATGCTACTGAATTCTGTATGCTGATTTTGTATCCTGCAACTTTACTGAATTCATTAATTAGTTCTAACAATTTTTTGGTGGAGTCTTTAGGGTTTTCTTTATATAAGATCATGTTGTCTGCAGATAGGGAGAGTTTGACTTCCTCCTTTCTAATTTGGATGCCTTTTATCTTTTTCTCTTTTCTAATTGCTCTGGCTGAAACTTCTAGTACTATATTGAGTAGAAGTGGTGAAAATGGGCATTCTTATCTTGTTCCTGATTAAAGAGGGAAAGCACTCCGCTTTTCTCCATTCTATATGATGTTAACTGTGGGTTCGTCATATACGGCTTTTATTGTATTGAGGTACATACCTTCAATCCCTAATTTGTTAAGAGTTTTTATCACGAAGGAATGTTGAATTTTGTCTAGTGCTTTTTCTGCATCAATTGAAATGATCATATGGTTTTTGTCTTTATTTCTGTTAATGTGGTGTATCACATTTATTGATTTGCTATGTTAAATGATCCTTGCATTCCCAGGATAAATCCCACTTGCTCATAGTGAATGATCTTATTAACATGCTATTGGGTTCTATTTCCTAGTATCTTGTTGAGAATTTTCACATGTGTTCATCAGGGATATTGGCCTATAATTTTCTTTTTTTGTTGTGTCCTTGTCCAGTTTTGGAATCAGAGTAATGCTGGCCTCATAAAATGGGTTGAAAAGTATTCTGTCCTGGGCCGGCCCAGTGGCGCACTGGAGAGTGCACCGCTTGGGAGTGCGGCGGCGCTCCCGCCGAGGGTTCGGATCCCATGTGGAGACCGGTTCCTGCTCACTGGCTGAGCGCGGTGCGGGCGCGACACCGAGGGTTGCGATCCCTTTCCGGTCAGTAAAAAAGACAAAAAAAAAGGAAAAAAAAAAAAAAAGAAAAGTATTCTGTCCTCCTCAATTTTCTGGAATAATTTGAAGAGAATTGGGATTAGTTCTTCTAAATGTTTGGTAGAATTCAGCAGTGAAGCCATCAGGTCCTGGGCTTTTCTTTAATGGAAGGCTTTCTATTACTAGTTCAATTTCCTCGCTGTTATTGGTCTGTTTGCGTTTTCTATTTCTTTATAACTTAATCCTGGTAGATTGTATTTGTCCAGTAATTTATTCATTTCACCTATGTTATCAAATTTGTTGGTATATAGTTGTTCATAATAGACTTTTATGATCCTTTGTATTTCTATGGCATCAGTTGTAATGTCTCCTTTTTAATTTCTTATTTTATTTATTTGAATCTTCTTTGTTTTTTTCTTGATTAGTCCGGCTAAAGATTTGTCAATTTTGTTTATCTTTTCAAAAAACCAACTCTCCATTTCATTGATCTTTTCAATTGTTTTTGATTTTTGTTTGTTTCTATTTCATTTATTTCTGTTCTGAGCTTTATTATTTCTTTCCTCATACCAATTTTGGGTTTAGTTTGTTGTTGCTTTTCTAGTCATTTAGTTGTGACATTAGGTTATTATTAGCAATCTTTCTTCTCTTTTGATGTAGGCATTTATTGCTATAATTCCTCTTAGAACTGCTTTTGCCATATCCCATAGGTTTTGGTGTGATGTGTCTCCATTATTGTTTGTCTCAAGGAATTTAAAAATTTCCCTTTAAATTTCCTCATTAGCCTATTGCTTGTTTAGTAGCATGTTGTTTAATTTCCATGTTATTGTATAGTTTCTGAAGTTTTTCTTGTTGTTGATTTCTAGTTTTATATCATTGTGTTCAAAAAAGATACTTGATATGATCTCTATCTTTTTAAATTTGTGTAGACTTGATTTGTGGACTAATATATGATGTACCCTAGAGAATGTTCCACATCTGGCTGAGAAAATGTGTATTCTGCAGCTGTTGGATGGAATGTTCTATAATTGTCTATAAGGTCCATTTGGTCTCTGGTGTGGTTTAAGTCAGCTTTTTAAAAATTTTTTGTCTGGATGATCTCCATTGTTGAAAATGGAGTATTAAAGTCCCTACTATTATTAAATTGTAGTCAATCTCTGCCCTTAGGTATAATTATGTTTGTTTTATATATTTTGGCACTCTGGTGTTGGGTCTACATATATTAACAGTGGTTATATCTCCTTGCTGAATTGGTCCCTTTATCATTATATTATGACCTTCTCTGTCTCTTTTCAGTTTTTGATTTAAAATCTATTTCATCTGATATAAATATGGTTATTCCTGCTCACTTTTGGTCTCCATCTGCATGGAATATCTTTTTCCTGCCCTTCACTTTCAGTCTATGTTTATCTTTAATAGTTAGGTGAGCCTCTTGTAGGCAGCATATTTTTGAGTCTTGCTTCTTTATATCCATTTAGCCACTCTCTGTCTTTTAATTGGAGACTTTAATCTGTTTACATTCAAGGTTACTACTGCTATGTGAGAACTTATTCATGCCCTGTAGTTAATTGTTTTCTGGTTGTTTTGTAGAACCTTGGTTTCTTTTTCTTTTGTTATCTACCTCTGTGGATTGGTGGTTTTCTGTAGTACTAAGCTTTGTTTTCTCTCTCTTTCTCATGTGTGTATCTGCTGTCATCTCTTTTTATGTGTGTGGTTAGCTTGGGTGAATGTTAAGAGTCTTTTAGTTATAACAAACTTTCTTAAGCTGATAGCAACTTAACTTCAGTTGTGTGAAAATACTCTAAATTTCCCCCATCCCCATTTATATCTTTGTTGCCGTAATTTATTTTTATATCTATTGTATATTCCTTAGCCACTAGTTGTACTTGGGTTTTGTTTTTGTTTCTTGTGGGGTTTTTTTTTTTGACCATTTTGACTGTAAACCTTTATACCAGAGTATTAAAGGATTTTCATAGCATTGTTACTTCAAGGGGTATTCTGAGTTTGAATTATGAATTTATCTCTGAGTTTGGATTATGAATTTATCATATCTGGTGGGCTTTATACATTTAAATGTTTTTATAATAGGAATTATCATCTTTTTATTTCCAATTTTAGCACTCTCTCAAGCATTTTTTTGTAAAGTTGGTCCAATAGTGATGAATTCCCTCAACTTCTGCTTGTCTGGGAAGGTCTTTATTTCTCCCTCATTTCTGAAGGATAACTTTGCTGGATAATGTATTCTTTGCTGACAATTTTTTTTCCTTTCAACACTTTGAATATATCATCTCATTGTCTCCTGGCCTGCAAGGTTTCTGTTGAGAAATCTGCTGATAGTTCAATGGGGATTCCCTTATATGTGATTGTATTATCTTTTAATTCTATTTTTCCATGATCTTTTTGAAGTACCTCTGTACAAGTGGGAAAGAGAGGTAGAGGGGTACATTGTGTATTGTTTGATTTAGTTTTATAATATAAATCTGTTCCTTGTATACTTTTTTAAAAAAGACTATTTAAAAAATCAACTCCCTCCCTCTCCCATGCAACCACTGTAGGCCAAGCCATCTTAATTTCTTTTTAAAATTATTTTAAATTAAAAACAACCTTCCACCAAAGTTAAGGGTTTGAATCCAATACTGGACAGCTGCCAAAATAATAATGATAATAATAATAATAATATGATGATGATGATGATAACGATAATAATGATAATGATAATGATAATAAATAAAAACTTTTTTTGCTCTTACTTAAAAAAGGTATTTATTGTGGTAAGAACATGAGACTTATCCTCAATGGATTTTTAAGTGTACAATACAGTATTATTAACTATAACTACAATGTTATACAGCAGATCTCTAGAAGTTATTCATTGTGCATAACTGAAACTTTATACCCATTGAATAGCAACTTCCCATTTCTGCTAGTCCTCAGCCCCTGATGATGACCATTCCACTCTCTACTTCTATGAGTTCAACTACTTTAGGTATCTCATATAAGTGGATCACATAATATTTGTCCTTCTGTGACTGGTTTATTTCACTTAGTGTAAGTACTTAAGCTTCATCCATGTTATCACATATTGCAGTGAAGGAAACCAAAATATGCCACCCCAAAATATGCCTTTTTGACATAGAATTATTTTGAGCTCAAGGCAACTAAGAAGCAGAAAACATAGGAAAAGCTCCCCACCCTCCTCTTATTTGCCTAAAAGCAGGACATAAATTTACAATGTTCCTCCTCCCCTCTCTATCAGAAAGGACAAAAGTTAATCACTAGAGACAACTCTAGACCCTTATCAGCCTGGAGATGGCACCAGAGAAATCTACATAACAAACTTTACTAACTAGCCTTTATCTACCATTTGTTTTCCATATACGAGGTATCTCAAAAAGTCTGTGGAAAAATAGAATTAAAAGATAATATGAATATTTCCATGAACTTTTTGAAGTACTCTCATGTTTGCCTTCCCACAATTTGCCACCTCTAGAGACTCAAGGTCCTTTTCCTTTGCCTTGTCAATTCTCTAAGAATGTATTGTTCTTTTGCTAAGATGCTATACAAACAAGTTCTAAACAAACCTTTGAGTTACTCATCTCTGACTACTCCCATGTGTTACATGTGTGATAACCATGTTAATAAACTCCTATTTGTTTTTCACTTGTTAATCTGTCTTTTGTCAATCTAATTTACAGGGCCCTAGCCTAAGATGGGTAGAAAAATTGATTTTTCTTACCATACAGCAAGATTGCCTTCTTTTTACGGTTGAAAACATTCCATTGTATGTACATACGTTTTCTTTACCCATTCATCCCTCAGTGGACATTTAAGTTGTTTCCACATCTTTCAAGCCATCATAATTTCTTAACTATTCTTCTATAATGTCAACCTAACTGGTTTTCACTTTTCCACTACTGGCCCCCTCCAATGCATTCTACAAACCATATATGGAACTTAATATATGAACTTAAATATAAATTGCTCATACAGCTTTTTCATTTCCAGATATTTTGGAGGGATAAATATCCTGAAAAAAACATTCCCACTAAGAAACTCCTACAAATGAAAAACAAACATCTTTCTTAAATGCATAATCCATAGCTGACTGAGCTTGCAAGTAAGGAAGTAAAACTGGAGAGAAAAAAGAGAATAAAGGGAGAATAGGAAAGACAGTGGAAACATGGTTGCTGTAAGGACATTTGCTGGTCTCCATAACTTAGAATCTTGGGTTCTTTAACAGTGGCCTTGGGAGGCGAGGAATAAAGGGACAAGGACTTGGGTGCATACAAGATGAAGATCTAAATGCTCTATCCTGTACAGGTGGTGGGGCTCTTCTCTGAGAATTGGTAACCACAGCCTGTCCTCACATGATGTACACTGAGGCTTCAACTTATACTATGTCTGTTGTCTAAAAAACCAGGAACTGAAAAATTAACAAACACATCCTCTTTGGAGAACACACCATCAATCCAGGCCTCCTGGATTTCCAGAGGTAAAATCCAGTGGAACAAGAGTTTACAATCCAAGATTACCAAACACCCACAGAAACCTCCATGAGGGAGAGTTAGAGAAAAGCAAACAAAACATAACAAAACAAAAATCTGCAAAATTGGGACAACTAAGGACTTGATAATGGAATTTAGAAGCAGAATATAAAATAAGTATGAGTTAAGAAGCTTAATGAAACAAAAGAGGAGATTAAAGCATGGAACAAGATGCCATTAAAAAAGATCCCAGCAGTTTCAATGTCTATTCCGGCCAGCTGCCAAAAAATAAATAAATAAATAAAAGATCCCAGCAGACTTTACTCTTTTTTTTCAGTTAATATTTAATTTTAATAATATTTATTATGTTTGAATGGTCAGCAATGCACAAAGAAAAAATCTTCAGTGAATGTTTACAGACAGTGAACACATGCTTTAAATATGCAGTGGAGGAAGAGGGGCGAATTTACAAATAACAAAGCTAAAAAAATCCTTGTTATAAATTACACAAAAAAATATGGAACACTTCATGAATTTGTGTGTCACCCTTCTACAGGGGCCATGCTAATCTTCTCTATATCGTTCCAATTTTAGTATATGTGCTGCCAAAGCAAGCATCCAGCAGATTTTAAAAAGTACCAAATAGACTACCTAAAGTAAAAATATTATCTTTAACATTAAAATCTCAATAAGCCCATTGAATAAATATTTCTGATTTGAGAGGAAAACAATCTAAAGAAATTACCTGGAATACATCACTGAGAAAGAAATCCACCCCTCTCTCTTACTCTTTTTTCTTTTTTCCCAAAATCCCAGAGGGAGCTAAGAGACATGGAGAAGAAAGTGTAACATACACATTGTAGGGGAGGCAAAATTTTACTTCTACTCTCTTCAGGTTTTTTTTTTTTAATCCTTTTTTTTGAGACCGGCCGCACCGTGCTCAGCCAGTGAGCGCTGTGAGCGCACCGGCCATCCCTATATAGGATCCGAACCCACC